>NC_091968.1:606060-909090 GCF_036711975.1 Onthophagus taurus | reverse complement strand
CAGCAATATCTAGTCTCTTTCAGCAATTGAGGCGTTTAAGTTTATATTTTCTAATAATTTTCCAAAATATTGCGAAGCCACTATTAAGCTATCACGTGTACGACAATAAACTTATATTTATTACATTTATAAGTGCCATTAAAGCAATCGAGTTCACTTTTTTGTGAATTCAGTATGCCAAATAAGTAACATTTGACAACGAATGTTGGTATTGCGCCAGATCCATGATTTCACCCAACTGTTTTTTTTTTTGAAATTTTGTTTACATCCATGTTTACAAACACCAAGCACTGAAAGAAAATAAATTTTACTTTCCATAGCACGGACACATTTCATTAGTGGACACGGTCCTGAGAGAACTGTCTGAGAGAAAGCTCTCGGAAGTTTTATAGAAGCTCTTGGAGAGCTAAAACAGTCTCAAGTGGACCCAGAGTTGAGAGTAGATATCGAGAGTTACTCTCACAAGATTCTCTCAAGTGGACACCTAGCTTAAGTTGGCAGTTGTTGATAATACCAACCGTATTACTGCTGATGCTGATGGAACCCACAAAAATCAGCTATGGCAAAAAATCTTAAAGTCACCACATCTGTTTTCAATCTATTTTTTGTTAACAAATGTTAACAGCATTCTTTTAATATACATTCATATATAACCTATACATTATAGCCTATATATTCATCATCAAGAAGTTATGTGATGAATTTTAGCTATTTAAAAAAAATGTTATGTGTTATTGTAAAATTATCATGGTACTTCCAAGTATTTAACTCTTCCCTGTAAACTTTTAAGATCAATTTGATATACTTTTTAGCATTTAATTAATTATCCCTGATAAATTGTTTTCACCTTTTCCCCACTTACTCCGCATTAATCCACACTGACCTTCATAACAATAATGGCAAAAAAAACAAATCAAAATCGATTAAAGTTTTGATTCAACACCCGAAAATTCACAATCTGAAAATTAACTTATTTACGTCATATCGAATCGATAATATAAATTTAGTGTCTTAAACGATCGAACCGTCATCATCAATCGAACCGCGTAACTATTCCAACTTTAATTCAGTTCCCTTTTTAACGGCATTAAGATCGTTTAGCGCCTCTCAGTCTCGAATCGAATCGAATCGAATCGAATTTTAGTGTCAATATTTGTGCGTTTACTGAACGAAAATTAACGGAAATTAGCGCCCGTTTCCTTTATTCGGGATTTAAGCGGCGACAAAAGTGCGGAAACTCGGAAATGTTGTCGAGTGTTCGACCAGTATCAACCGAACTTTTCGGTTATTTTTTCAATTTTGGAATTATTTTCGTATAAATCAATATAAAAAAATAAAAAGAATCAAAAATGGTTTTAATTTTGGATATTTTGAGAAGCTACTCGTTCAAAACAGATTCGAAAATCAATTTTAAATGCGAATTCCGACGACTTTTTCCCGTATTGTGCTGTAAGTAAACCTTAAACAATTTTTTTTTCTTTATTCTTAGGCCCACTTTTACCACCTCTTGATAAATTTAACTGATAGATAATTACCATGGTTACAGCGGTTTTAAACGCTCTCATTGGCTAAGAGCGCCAATTTATCTATCGGTTAAATTTATCAAGAGGTGGTAAAAGTGGGCCTTAATTTGATTATTAATTAATTTCTAGGTTACTTAATACCCGTTTCATTTGGAATGATGCTCGGGTGGCCTTCTTTAGCTTATCCTTACCTTCTAAACAGTAACCCAACATCCCCGATTCCTATTACTTTAGATCAAACGTCGTTAATCGCCGGATTTTTAATGGAAGGGAACTCAATAGGTACATTATTCTCAACCATCACCTTTTTAAGGCCAAAAGCCTCAATTTTCATTTGCTTTTGTCTCCAATTTTTCGGATGGTGCGTTATGTTCGGTGCTAACGATATATTTGGGTTGTTAATTGCACGATCAAGCGTAGGTTTCGCGAACGGTTTTGGATTAGGTCAAATTCGCCGCTACGTTTTTGATCATTTCGACGAGGAAACGGGGAAAAATTTACTACAATGGTTAAATATTGGGGTGAATATCGGAGTTTTAGGTGTTTATAGTTTTGGTGGGTGGGTTTCCTTTCGAGTTATGGCTCTGGGTGGATTAATTGTCCCCTTTTTGGGTTGTTTGTGTTTTGGGTTAAGCGCAAGCAGCGAAATTCGACACCCACCCAAACCACAAATAAATAACAACAAGGGAAGCATCCCAATTAGCGTAATTAGTAAGAATTTCGATTCCGAAATTAATTCGAATCAAAATCAAAGTGTAACTCCCGAACAAGTCAACGTTTTTAAATGCCTTAAAAATCAAAAAAGTCGTAATTCTTTGATTTTACTCCTCTTAATTATTTTCACTCAACAATACACGGGAGGACCCGCAAATATAGTTTATTCCCAAATTATCTTTAGATCAACCGGAAACCCTCATCCGAAAATTTGCTCGGTTATTTATGCCGTAGCCTTTTTAATTTCCACGTTAATCTCGACGAAACTCGTCAAATTAGTTCCAAGAAAACCAAATTTACTAGTTTCTTGTTTAACCACGGCCGTAACATTAAGTTTAATAGCACTTTATTTCCATTTAAAATTCGAATTACTCGAAATTAACGAACACTTCGTTTGGGCTCCTTTATTTATCCTAATCCTTTTCAATTTCTTCCACACCCTAGGATTAGGAACTCTTCCCTTCACGATAATAGACGAGAAAACGCCGAAAAACGGAAAAATGGTCGCCAGAAAATTTCAAGTTATCCATTTCTCGATGTCTGCGGTTATTTCCACGAAAATTTTTCAAGTTCTTTTCGATCGATTTGATATGGCGATTGCTTATGGATTTTTCGTCGGCGTAGCTTTGTTTGGAGTCGTTATGACGCTAATATTTATGAATAATTACGAGCCGAGTGAAGAGTTACAAAGGATAGAGGAGTACGAAAGAAAATGCGAAGAAAATGAAAAGAAATCTGGTGGAGGAGGAGAAAATGAGAAAATTGAAGGGATAATTGTTGAAAAGACGGAACATATAACAAGATTGTGATGTAAAAATTGTTAATTATTAAGTTATGAAATGTGTAAATACGGTTTGATTACGATGTAATTCTTTTTTAATTGGCGAGAAAATATATTATTTTCTAATAAACATTTTGTATTATTTATTTCGTTCTGAGCAAATTCCAATAAGAAATTTTATAAATATCGTTCCATTGCTACTTAACTTGCGTGTATTCATCATAAAGTATCGGTGATTCCCAGAAAAGTTTTAAAGTTATTGAAAAAGATCTCTAAGTACTTCCAAACAGTTTTACTAAATGATTTATGAAATGTTTTATATTATAATGTATCTGGGATAATAATGTAAGTCAACACACAACAATAAGTTTAACAAAATAATATTTTGTGATTTTGTTTATTGATCTTCTTTAATCATTACTGGGTATCTCGACATGGCATCCACCTGCTTCATATTAGAACCAGGTCGGTGTATAATCTTCTAGACTCAGCGCCCATCGAGAAATTCTTGGACTCAATTCCTTCTTGCTCATAGTTAGTTTCAAAGCTGCACAATCAGTTACGATCTTGAATGGATTCCTTTGCAAATAAACTCTAAACTTTTCCAGAGCCTTGATAACGCGCTATTATTTGTAGCTTCAGTAGTTTTGTTCCGCCACAGATGTTCTACGACTGTAGTATACAGGATGTAATTTTTGATCTTCTGAACTTCTTTGCATAAGTATGGCAGCAATTCCATACTTACTCGCCTCAGTGTGAACTTGTTCTAAAATATCCCGATAAATATCCAGAGGAATGGTTGTAATTGTTTAAGATTGGTAGATTCAGGAAAATTAATTGCAGCTTTCAACTTATTCGGTGTAAGCCTCAATCCTTTATTTTCTATTTCGTGACCAAGGTATTCAATCTTCTTTTGTAGGAACTGGCATATTCTGAGGATGTAGTCAACACTTGCTTTAGCTTTTTTATTCCAACACCATCTTCAAAAAGTATTACTAAGGGCCGGTTTATCAATGTCGAGCTAAATCTGTTAGATACGCAACTCATGGATAAACTTGCCTAAGAAATAACTTCAGCGAAGCGTTTATCCAGCAACTTTCTACTCGACAGGCAGCAACCTACAAGATACAAAATAGATGGTACCCCTGAGTGTTAACATTAGAAATGGAAATGAAACGTGATTCGTCAAATTTCAATAATTGACTTGAGTTTGTGAAGTTGATATAAACAACTGATCGTGTTTTGGAGGTTATCATTCCCGTGTGCTTTCGGTATTGTGCGTTGTTTTCGAAAACCTCTTTTATAATGGGATTCCTACATGAATATTCATTAGACAGCGAGTAAGATGAGGATATTGTCTAACTCTTAAATTATAAACGACGACGTTAGATTTGTTAGATTTCGGTTAAAAAAGGACAGTTTTGTCAATCTTGGTTAAAATTGAGACGACATTATACAGGGTGTTTTGAATTTACAAAAGAACATTTAATTGAAATTGGAGAGAAATGGAAGTATTAAGAAAAGAAAATTTGTAGTTACAAACAGTTTGGTTATAATCCGAACCATCTTGTTGAAAAATGGATCGTGGATTTAGAAGATAATCAAGTTCTATTCGGATGGACCCCACTACAAGCAATCTGTGCAAAAACCTTATTAATCTGAACTGCAAAAATATGGTTGAATTCACTCCCCACAATTAAAAGTTGAGAGGAATTTAAGGATCAAATTACAAGCGAATTCGGCAAGAAGTTAAACAACGCGATGATTCATCAGCAGTTAACTAAAAGAAAGAAAATGAAGAACGAAAGTTATCAAGAGTATGTCAAAAAGTATTACTTTGATATCAATAGTACAGGGTGCGGTAACGTAACTACCTTTTTTGAAATGTGCGCCATTTAGTCGGTTGATGTCGTAGCGGAGCGCTAGTGGTCTCGTTCGAGAGGGTGAACTATAAAGTTTTGTTCCGACAAAGTTCAGGCGCCATCATGCGTTAGAACAATGAAGAGCGTGCGTTTCCCGTTCAGGCCTACTTTTCGAGCGGATGTTCTGTGATCGCAACCCAGTGCGCCTTTCGGAATCGCTTTAATTTAGCCCCATTGGCCCCTGTCTCGGATCGGAAATCAATTGATACGTGGGCCACTACGTTCAGACAAACTGCAAGTGCGACAAGACGAAGAACTGGAGTCCTTCGGCCCATTACAACACCTGAGAACATTGAGGCAGTAAGAGCTTTAGTGTTGCGATCAAGAGCATGATGGCTGTTTTGAGGGAACACTTCCCAAAACGCCTAATCTCAATCAGGGGCGATTTGGAGTGGCCGGACCGGTCTCCCGATTTAGCTCCTTGTGATTTTTTGAAATCCCGTGTTTATGTGAACCGTCAAAGGACCCTACCAGATTTGACCAACATCCAGGAAGAAATTACCAACATAACCCCTGCTATACTGGCAAGAGTCATGACAAACGCCAGAAATCGGTTTACTCAGTGTAATACAATACAATGAATAATGGGGGACGCCACCTACCTGATTTGATCTTCAAAACTGTGTAAAACAAAACTTTATGTATGTGCCTACATTATAAAAAGCAAATAAAAATTTTCTGATTCATACAATAGGTTGTATTAAGTTTTGAAAAAAGGAAGTTATGTTGCCGCACCCTGTATATCAAACTTCATAATACTGTATACACCCGGAAATTTAGTGGAGCTAAAGAAGTAACTGGAAATGTATGAACTCATGAAGTCGAAGAGTGGGAAAGTAGAAAAAGCATCAAGTGGTAAGGACATGAAGCTAGAAGAAAAGATGAAATTGGACAAACCGCTACACTGCTCCAACTGTGTCGAAAAGGGACACAAATCACAATGCATAAAATGTTTTGCATGTAATGACTTCGGGCACGTTGCTGCAAAATGCTCCAAAGGCACAACAAGTAGAAAAAGCATGCAAATATCTGACCACAACCGTCGTAATAAGATGCTTAAGAAAGTCAGCATAGATGGAACATGTACAACAGCTTTAATAGACACAGGTAGCACGATTAACCTCATCAGAAGTGACGAATATTTTAAAATTGATGTACCTAAGATCACCATGCAGACGATAAAATTAAAAGGATTAAACCAAGGAGTTCATTTGAGTCACACATTGAGGTTGATGATGAATTCTTCAATACAAAAATACACGTGGTAAATAAAGAAGTTATGCCCGTAAGTTATTTATTGGGAGAAACCTTATTGAAGCAAACTAAGCTCACCGTTACCTCAGACGAAGGAAAGATTTCAAAGAAAATGGAAGAGGACTTTGTTTTATCGATCCAGAAAAGTATAAACATGGAAAACGTAAACGGTGGTCAATTAAGGCAGATTATTCAAAAAGTACTGGTGTAGAAACAAAAATTATAATGAAAGATGAAACTTCTATGCATCATACCCCAAAGAGAAAATCCCCGTGGAAGAAAAATGAAGTTAAGAAACACGTATTGGAGTAGCTAGGCAAAGGAATCATTAGGCCAACCAATTCTGAGTTTAGCTGTAGTCGTTGCGAAAATGAAAAATGGTTTGACACGACTTTGAATTAATTTGCAGTTAAACAAAGAAGTAGTAAGAGATGGTATCCGTTGCCGCTGATTGAAGACCAATTGTACTAGTTGCAAAATTATTCAGCGTACTGGACTAAAAAAACTTTTAGTGAGGATTTTTCCACGTTCCAGTGGCAGAGTCCGGTAGAAAATACACGTCGTTCGTAACGCATAACGAGCAATTTGAATTTGTGCGCACCCCGACTGGTTTCTGCAATTCCCCATCAATTTTCCAAAGATTTATCAATTTCGGCGGTTTTTAAACTCACATACACGATGAAGTAATAACCTATCTAGACGACTTAGGGCCGGTTTATCAATATCTAGTTAAGACGATTTATCTGTCAATTAAAATTGTAACTGACAGATATCGTCGACCAATCGTTTAACCACCCGTAGTTTAGGATTACGGTTTCCATGTTCATACTTTTCTGGATCGATAAAACAAAATCCTCTTCCATTTTCTTTGAAATCTTTCCTTCTTCTGAGGTAACGGTGAGCTTAGTTTGCTTCAATAAGGTTTCTCCCAATAAACAACTTACGGGCATAACTTCTTTATTTACCACGTGCACTTTTGTATTGAAGAATTCATCATCAACCTCAATGTGTGACTCAAACGAACTTCTTGGTTTAATCCTTTTAATTTTATCGTCTGCATGGTGATCTTTGGTACATCAATTGAAAATATTCGTCACTTCTGATGAGGTTAATCGTGCTACCTGTGTCTATTAAAGCTGTTGTACATGCTCCATCTATGCTGACTTTCTTAAGCATCTTATTACGACTGTTGTGGCCAGATATTTGCAAGCTTTTTCTACTTGTAGTGCTTTTGGGGCATTTTGCAGCAACGTGCCCGAAGTCATTACATGCAAAACATTTCATGCATTGTGATTTGTGTTCCTTTTCGACACAGTTGGAGCAGTGTAGCGGTTTGTCCAACTTCATCTTTCCTTCTAGCTTCATGTGATTACCACTTGATGCTTTTTCTACTTTCCCACTCTTAGACTTCATGAGTTCATACATTTCCAATTGCTTCTTTAGCTCCACTAAATTTCCGGGTGTATAAAGTATTATGTACTTTGATATACAGGGTGCGGCAACATAACTTCCTTTTTTCAAAACTTAATACAACCTCATGAATCAGAAAATTTTTATTTGCATCTTATAATGTAGGCACATACATAAAGTTTTGATTTACACAGTTTTGAAGATCAAATCAAGTAGGTGACGTCCCCCATTATCCATACACTGAGTAAACCGATTTCTGGCGTTTTGCATGACTCTTGCCAGTATAGCAGGGGTTGTGTAGGCAATTTCTTCCTGGATGTTGGTCAAAGCTTGTAGGGTTTTTTGACGGTTCACATAAACACGGGATTTCAAAAAACCCCATAGAAAAAATCACAAGGAGCCAAATCGGGAGACCGGGCCGGCCACTCCAAATCGCTCCTAATTGAGATTAGGCGTTTTGGGAAGTGTTCCCTCAAAACAGCCATCATGCTCGTGAAGTTTGAACCGTTGCACCATCTTGTTGGAACCAAATATCCCCTAAGTCCAACTCATCTAGCCGTGGTGATCGCAACACTAAAGCTCTTACTGCCTCAATGATCTCAGGTGTTGTAATGGGGCGAAGAACTCCAGTTCTTCGTCTTGTCGCACTTCCAGTTTGTTTGAACGTAGTGACCCACGTATCAATTGATTTCCGATTCGAGACAGGGGCCAATGGGGCTAAATTAAAGCAATTCCGAAAGGATTCCATCCGAATAGAACTTGATTGTCTTATAAATCTGCGATCGATTTTTCAACAGGTTGGGTCGGATTATAACCGAACATTGGTAAACTGTTTGTAACAACAAATTTTCTTTTCTTAATACTTCCATTTCTCTCCAATTTCAATTAATAGTATATTATTATATGAGCATATAATGAGGGCTGAATAATAGCTTATTATATGCGAGTAGAATACTATACTTTGTCCACGACTATTGAAATTGATTCCATAAATTTATTTTAAATTTTTGATTAAAGGTTAAATGTCAATGTGACACAAATTCCATGTTACTAACTGTAACCAACTTCACAACAATTTGTCAAAATTAAATGTCAGTTTTATAAAACGTCGTTGGACAAATGTTTTTGTCCACGACTACCTTATAATATACAGGATGTCCCGTTAAGCGGACGGAGCGGCTGTATCTCAACAACGGTAAGGCCTAGAGGTTTGGGAAAAAAATCTTTATAAGCAAAGTGGGCAAGAGAAATAGCTGGAAATTATTTTGAAGTTCGTAATTCGACCGCTAGGGGGCGTAACTGCCATAGAGAAACATAAAATTCCCGCTATCTCAGAAAGTTAGACGATGAGCTATAACTTTGACAACATCATTTAGTAGCTTGGATAATACCGCATCGCTTTTGTTTTGCAATATTTTTCATATCTGTTATAATAAGGGAGGGGGAGGCCAATGCGTTTTCAAATGTTTACATTTTAATATCTCCTGGACCATTCAACCGATTTGAATATTTTTGGTCTTGTTTGAAAGAGCATTTCATGCTCTTTTAAAAGATATTTTCAGTAAGACCGCTTGGTTTAAAACAAATAAGCTAGAGGGCGTTATCTGCAGCGGTTACATATTTTTGTGATTTTTGAAAAAAAGTTAAATGGAACGGTACTATTTACTTCACAGACCGTTAATCACCATAAAATTTGCTAAATATTAGTGAAAACCGCATCTCGATATCTCCATCCATTCTCGAATTATAAAAGAAAATGTTAAAAATTCGTATATCTTAATCGGATCAAGTTACCTTAGGAAACAAATAAGTGATAACAAAAAATTTTGTATCTACAACCTTCCTCCACACTTTATCCAAGCTTAGAACTGCTTCAAAACTACTTTTGAGGCGTGTTGAAAAGCCAACGGATCAATGAAACATCAACAATGATAATAAAATAAAATAAACCGAAACACTTAGAATAACTTAAATTTTTGGCAAAAATAGCTCACTAATGTTCGAAATGTCTTACATAAACCTCGATGCATTTATTTAATCTAGTTTCGACGAAAAAAAAGCGCTGCTAAGTCTCTTCCCTGGACACGTTTTTACTGGTATTTAGTGTTTTGTCATATTTTCCCTGGTTATTGGTTTTTCTTGAAAAGTCAGGTCATTTAGTCTACCCAATAGATAAAGGGGTGAAAGCAATGTGGGTTTTGCTCGAACCAAGAATGCATATTATGCAAGTTTACATCAGCTTGTGGACAGATGCTTCATGCATCCATAGCATTTGTGATAAAAGGTTTGGATTTGCCCAAATCATATTTAAAAGTCAATGGTAATAGTTCAGTCTGTTATCATAATCGGTATCTGTTAAGGCCTGATGTAAAACAACGTGGTGGAGATATTATTCTCTTGAGAACTCTTGTGGACAATTGTTTTCAGAGTTCCCAGATTATGTGGGATCACATTGCGCACCAATATGATTTACGAATTCATAGAGACGTCTGAATGGGCTACACGTTGCCAGTTTTCCGTAATCTTAAAAACACTTTTAGAGAAAAATGTCTTTCTTTGTCGTAATTGCATTGCACATTTTTGCCATGCAGTTGCATCGTATTCGAAACATTGAAAATAAATCATCATACGCTCTATCATACGCTTCTGCGTTAGTAAATGACATGTTTACAGTTACCATGATAATGTGATTTGTTTTTCTCGATGAGGTAACTGGATCCGATTGATGGCACTCGAGTTTTTAACATTTTCTTCTATAACTCGAGAACAGGTGGCGATATCGAGATGCGGTTTTCACTAAAATTTTGCAAATTTTAAGGTGACTAATCGCTGCAGATAACGTCCTCTAGCTCATTTGTTTTAAAGCAGACGGTCTTACTGAAAATATCTTTAAAAAGAGCATAAAATGCTTTTTCAAACAACACCGAAAACATTCAAATCGGTTGAATGGTCTAGGAGATATTAAAATGTAAACATATGATCTCTTATTATGACAGATATGAGAAATATCGCAAAACAAAAGCGATGCGGTATTATCCAAGCTATTAAATGATGGTGTCAAAGTTATAGCTCATCGTCTAAGTATCTAAGATAGCGGCAACTTTATGTTTCTCTATGGCAGTTACGCCCCCTAGCGGTCGAATTACGAACTTCAAAATAATTTCCAGCTATTTCTCTTGGTCACTTTGCTTATAAGGATTTTTTTCCCAAACCTCTTGGCCTTACCGTTCTAGAGATACAGCCGCTCCGTACGCTTAACGGGACACTCTGTATATCTTATGAATGAGTTTTCTAGAACAAAATGGTAGTCATTTTTCACGGAGTGAATAATAGCGGTGAATAATAATCATTATTCACGGGTAGCCATCTTGACCAGACTAATAATAATTATTTGAAACGTTAAAAGTTCAAAAAACGTCAATTTCAATTTTTTAGAAGTTTCTAAATGTTTGACATTAAAAAAACCTAAACAAATTCCTTTTTTCGTATGAATTAAGCATAAATTAATTAATTTTCGTAAAGAAAACGACGTTTTATAAAACTGACACTTAATTTTGACAAATTGTTGTGAAGTTGGTTACAGTTGGTAACATTGAATTTGTGTCACATTGACGTTTAACCTTTATTCAAAAATTTATTTAAAAAATTAATTTATGGAATCAATTTCAATAGTCATGGACAAAGTATAGTATTCTACTCGCATATAATGAGCTATTATTCACTCATTATATGCTGATATAATAATATACTATTTTTGTAAATTCAAAATACTCTTAGTTCCATGTTTCTGTACCTTTTTAAATTAATAATAAACAAACACTGGCGAGTTGAAAAGATTCGTGAATGCGTAATGCCCTCACGTGAAACGAATCGACACTTTTAACAGAGTTTAATTTATTAAAGCGAGAGTGCTCGGAGTCACGTGCTTTTTGTTTATAGAAATCAATAATAAATCGATCGAAAGAATGAACGCAACGAATGCGTCATTCTTTTTCTTTGACCAAACAATTTCATTAAAGGAGGAGTGTCTCTCGATAATTATCTACAAACATCGAAAAAAATAAAACATTGTTATTTTTTTTTAGACAAATAAATAACCGAAAAATATGTTTTCTTCTTGGTTATGAAAAGTGTCTAAATTCTTATCCAAATAAAAATTTTGTTTTTCCAATATTGAATGTATTTTATTAACCTTTAAATCGTATTTGATTTATTAATTTAAAGTGTGTTTGCCAAAATAGTGCTGATGAGTTTTGACTAAAAGCACCACGGTTAAATTTTGTAACTACATAGCAACTCGCATTTTAAAGTTTCTATTCAATGTTTACATAAAAAAATAAACGTATTATTTACAACCTATTAGAAACAATAGATCTAAACGGATAATAACCTTTTTGACAAACATTTATCTTTAAACAAATGTTCCGATCTCGAATGACGCACATATTTTCTTCAATTGCCGTCAATTTCGTTCATTTCCAGAAATTTCGTTATTTCATTAACACCTAACTAAATTATTAAAAATATGCGCAATATAATTTCAACGAATTAAACTTAGTCATAATCTGGGTATACAAATTTCATTGCAAACATTGATTTAAATCATTTCCTGCTAAGATTAAGATCTTAACAACGTTTTTTATTAAATTTTAATTATTCTGAAGGACAAAGTTCACGATCCAATAAAACAATTACCCTTAAGTCGCTGTGATAGATCATTAAAAAAAAATCCATAACTGCTTTATATACAGAGTGTAAAATTTGTTGAACAAAAGATTTTTGTAAGGAAATGTTGTAGATATTTAAACTAATAATTCTGTACGTAATAAAAGTTTTTCCATTTTGCCAAGTTGATTTTGGTGCAATAAACGAATTAAATAACAAAAATAATAATAACACTATATTTTTTACACCCTCTATGCACCTTATTACCCATACTCTCAGTTAATTGATTTCAATTCTCCAGAACAAAATGTCGAAAACACTTGGTTTTTACCTCATAGAGCAACATTTTCGAAAATTTCGATGTTGGCCGACTTTAAAGGGCTTACGCGGCCTCTGGGGAACAATTATAATTGCTGCAAATGTAATTTTGGGTTTTCTCCCATTCCTAATGCATTTATTAAGTGAGTTTTAAAAAGCACTCTCTTTTTTAATTATTAATATTACACATTTTAGATAACAAATCTAATATTGAAGAATGCATATTATGGATACGATTTATGGCGATCACATCTTTAGCTCTATTTGATAATGTTCAATTATTCCGAAAACGGGGCGAATTATTTAAAATGATTGATCTCTTAAGTGATGATGATCAATTAAAATGTTTGCAATCATTTAAATTGCTTGAAAAAAGGATAAAATTTATGTTAAAATTTTTTCGTTACGGTGGATATCTCATTGCCTTTTTTATGACGCACTCTGTTTTGATGCTGGATCGTTGCGCTAATTTTAAAAATATGAAGTGTTGTTTAATAATTGAATATTATGTTCCGTTTCGATTCAAAACGTTTGAAATGACTTTAATGATATTATTGCAAACTTATTCTTTGGAGGTTGGGGTTAAAGTTGTATTTCTTTTATTACTATTGTATTCCTATTCGTTGGAATTACTAATTATACGTATCGAAAACATTAAGGAGATGATTAATAACGTTCGTTTTAACACAAATAAGTTGAGAAACTTAACATTGTTGCAACCAATTATTTTGTATCATCAAAATATATACAGGTAACATAAATTTAACGATTATTTCAGTTATTTTATGATGAATATATGGTTTTAGCACGTTTCAAATCATGAATAATATTTATACTAGCTTTGTTGTACCTACAAAAATATTTGCATTAATTTGCTTTATTCTATCGATCGTTATATTTACGTCGGTTTGTCACTTAAAATACTCTGTATACAAATTTACTAATGCATTTCTTTTAGACAAAAGATTTAACAAGTATTATGTTGATTATAATGAGCTTAACATTCTTTATAAGTCATTTAATTGGACAACGGCTTATTACAGCGGTATGAATAAATTATTCTTCTTATTATACGTATATTGATATATTTCTTTCTTGTTAGAGTGATAGCATTCAGGAGGCCATATATAATATGAATTGGTATGATGCGGATGTGTCAACGAGAAAAGATGTATTAACGTTACTTTGTTTAACTCAAAAAACATTCGCTGTGGAAGTTCCTATCTTTGGTCAAATGTCCAATAGAGCAGCATTCACTGTAAGGATTTTTTTATTAAATAATTTACATAATATTGTTGAGTGCTTCTTTAAGGAATATAAGAAAGTTTATGTTTTCGTGAATTGGATATTAAAAGTTATAAAATAGAGGTGCACTTAAACTATTTTGAAGAAGTCGTATCTACTATACAGGTGTCCCAAAACTCCAGAAGCTATAACTACGGAGCTATAAGAACTACGAAGCTATAAGTTTCGAACGAATGAAGAAAAAAGTTTGAAAATTTGGGGATCACTAAAGAGTCATAAAAACTACATTCTTAGATAGTTTAGAACTACATTTTTAAATAGTAATTAATAGTTATTTATATTACAAGTGGGCTAAAATAGTATATTATAAAACAAGTTTCGTAAGACCCGTTTGAAATGCACGAATTCAAGTTGAAAAACGAGTGGCAAAGCCACGAGTTTTTTAATGAATGAGTGCTTTAAGTCTTATGAAACGTGTTTTTTATGCTATTTTTTGTAATTCGCGTTTTTATCCTTTTTTTTTCTCAAAAATACAATAAATTTTGACAATGTAGGGAAATAGGTATGTAGCAGTTGGTAACACCGTAACACTTGAAAATAGAAATTTGAATTGACAATTAGAAACTGTCAAAACACAAAATGTATTCACCTGACAAAAATGTTTCATGTACACCTCCCAAAATAAGAGAAATTGCTCAGAGTTCAACGTCTTCATCATTGTGGACCTTGTATTCAATGCTAAGAACGTGTTTAAACATCCACAGATAAAAACTGTCACATTGACAACTAGAAAAATTAATGACCCAATGTCACCAACTTGAACTGGTTCCATAAAATGTTACTAAAATCTCATTACAGCATCGGATGCTGTAAGGAGTTTCATTACAGCACCCGTTTGAGTATTGTTATAGCTTTCATTACCGGTGCGAATTACAAAATAGTATATTAAAAAGCAAGTTTCGAAAGACACGTTTGAAATGCACGAATTCAAGTTGAAAAGTTGTTTTTAATGAATGAGAGCTTTAAGTCTTATGAAACGTGTTTTTTATGCTATTTTTTGTAATTCGCAAAAATAAGATAAATTTTGACAATATAGGGAAATAGGTATGTAACCGTTGGTAACACCGTAACACTTGAAAATAGAAATTTGAATTGACAATTAGAAACTGTCAAAACACAAAATGTATTCACCTGACAAAAATGTTTCATGTACACCTCCCAAAATAAGAGAAATTGCTCAAAGTTCAACATCTTCATCATTGTGGACCTTGTATTCAATGCTAAGAACGTGTTTAAACATCCACAGATAAAAACTGTCACATTGACAACTAGAAAAATTAATGACCCAATGTCACCAACTGGTTGCATAAAATGTTACTAAAATTTCATTATTGCATCGGATGCTGTAAGGAGTCTCATTACAGCACCCGTTTGAGTACTGTTATAGCTTTCATTACCGTCGTGAATTACAAAAAATAATTTTCTCGGACCAGTGTTAACCGTGCTATTGTGTTAAATACGTTGTAAGTAAGCTTCGTGACTCATTTTTGGGTCATTTTTTCACTTTTCCGCACTTTCTTTTTATTTTTAACGTGCTTTTTAGGCATTTTTACGTTGGTAAAATTACAATTAACAATTTGACACAAATGGTTGTTTACATATATCAATTCCGATGTGGTGCTCCCGCACGTTTTACTACGTGACGATGCATATCCTTTAAAAAAGTATCTAATGAAACCCTATTCTAAACGAAATCTCTCACGGGAAGAAGAAATATTCAACTACAGACTGTCACGGTGTCGCAGAACAGTGGAATGCTCATTTGGAATTATGACAGCAAAATGGAGACTATTAAACAAACCAAAGAGTGTCATCCAAATAAGGTCGATTTAATAGTGAAATGCATAATAAAAGTAATTACATAACGTAATTATAGACAGGGAAGGACAATTACAAAGCTCGTGCAAACAACAGGTCTACTAATGTGGCATACGATGTATGAGAAACTTTTAAACTATATTTTAATAGTGAAATTGGCGCCATACCACAACAATATACTATTTAAGACCGGAATTTAACACTTCAATTATATAAATACATTAGAAAACATTATATTAAACAGTGTGACTAGCTTAATAAATTGTAGTTTAATGTGATTTTTGGTCCCACAACACTCTTCTGTCGAACACCAGTAGGATTAATTTCTCATTATTCATGATATCCAAATATTATTTGAAATAATGCCAACTTATTATTACACTGTAACCGTAGCCATAGACAAAAATTGTCACATTGACAACTAGAAAAATTAATGAGCCAATGTCACCAACTTGAACTGGTTCCATAAAATGTTACTAAAATCTCATTACAGCATCGGATGCTGTAAGGAGTCTCATTACAGCACCCGTTTGAGTACTGTTAGAGCTTTCATTACCGTCGCGAATTACAAAAACATAATTACTGTACGCGTATGAAGAATTGCACGATGAGGTCGTAGACCGAGTCGTGTAATCACACTCGTACTGTAATTATGCTCTAGCCCACGTGTGATATACAGCATTTTATCTACGACTGCTAAAATTTACTAAAAAATCAATTTCTTTAGAAAAGTCTATTTGACATTTACAAAAATATTTTGAAATGATTGTTGACAATTTTAAATTGTCAGTTTCAACACCATGTTTACTCATCTGGAATAAGTATTTCGAAATGTAAAAACATAACAATTAATGTTTATAATACATAGTATTGTTTCTCTGTAAGTAGATAGCACTTTTTCTTTTGTATTGTTGCTCGTTTCAATAAATTAAGTCTGTTCTGATTAGGCTAAAAATGCGTTACGTAATGAAACCAGTGCGGTAATGAACTTCATTACGTAACTCAAATCACCTCAAATGAGTGCGGTAATGATGACTTATCCAAGCAGTCGTAGATAATAGTTATTTATATAACAAGTGGGCTAGAAACATAATTACTGTACGAGTGTGAAGAATTGCACGACGAGGTCGTAGACCGAGTCGTGTAATCACACGAGTACTGTAATTATGCTCTAGCCCACGTGTGATATACAGCATTTTATCTACGACTGCTAAAAATTACTAAAAAATCAATTTCTTTAGAAAAGTCTATTTAAATAAATAAATAATAATTTATTGAGCCAAATTAGAAAAGTACAATAATATTAAACTTAAATTATAGCTCAAAGGGTGCAAGGGCAGAAAAGGCAAAACAATGCCACTGATTTTACTTGCACCTAATGAGAACAGCAGCAGAAAATAAAATAAAAGTTAAATCAAATCAAAACTGAGCAGTATCAATGAAAATGAGATAATAAAAATAAGAACAAAAATAAAAACAAGTAATTAGGATTATTAAATTACCAAAAGAATCAAAAGCAACATTATATCAATTATCACAAAAACCGATCAAACACCCTCTCGCGCAAAACAATAGATCTAAACAACTGAACCGAGCGGGCACACCTCGCAGAACTGGGAATCGCATTCCAAAAACGAGCTACTTGATAGGAAAACGAGTACCGAAATTTTGACGATCTATGCAGCGGAACTGTAATACAAAATCCATGCCTAAGATTCAAATTGTGTACATCAGTTCTGAAGGTAATTTTGCGAGAAAGATAAGGAGGTTTACCAGAATAAATAATCCCATGAATAAAAGACAAGTAATGAAAAACAAATCTCTGTCGCACATTCAGCCAACCACAATTCTGAAGAGCTTGTGAGACGTGATCACCTCTCCTCAATTTATAAATAAAGCGAAGACACGAATTCTGCACGACCTGAATTCTTTGCAAACTCTCAAAAGATAGACATGGATCAAATACAACGTTACAATAATTAAAGTGAGACAAAACTAGAGCATCACAGAGAAGGCGTTTGAGCTTTATCGACAAAAACATTTTACTAAAATAGAGGCTTCTAAGGGACCAATACGCGCGCCTACATATCAACCTAATGTGATCACCAAAAGTAAGCCTATCATCAATGACAACACCCAAACTCTTGACCGAGTCCACCACTCTTAATTTCTCCCCTAGCATACTAATGTTAATGTCATTTTTATTAACAGATAAGTTACCTTTTTTAGTAAATAAGATGCATTGGGTCTTGTCAGGATTGATCACAAGAGCATGCCTTTGTATCTCCACACATAAGTGACCCAGTAATTCTGTCACATGCATGAGGCAACTCACCAGGTATGAGGTCGAAATAAAGCTGTGTATCATCCGCATATAAGTGATAGGAACATAAGGTTAACTTTGAAAATAAATTGCTGGTGAATATACTAAATAAAAGTGGACCCAAAATAGAACCTTGCGGTACACCTGCTACAATTGTAGAAGGATCAGAACAAACGGATTTAACCTTAACCGATTGCATCCTGTTAGAAAGATAGCTCCGAAACAAGGAAACAGCACAATCAGAAACACCAATAAACCTCAGAATAGCCAACAAAAGGTTATGATTCAAAATATGAAATGCCTTGCTGAAAGCAAGAAGCACAAGTACAGTAGATCTTCCCCCATCCAGAGCTCTAAATATGTCATCTGTCAGATCAAGAAGTGCCGTGGCACAGCTATACTGTCGCCTAAAGCCAGATTGTTTCTGAGGTAAAATATGATTAGAATTTAAAAAGGATTGTAGTTGTTCCGCCATAATCCTCTCCAACACTTTGGAAAGAACCGGGAGGTTGGTAATGGGCCTCAGATCTTTAAACTCCTTAACTGGATTGGCTTTAGGAACAGGAGTCACCAAACCAAACTTCCACGCACTCGGGTAAACTGACTCTTTCAAGCAGAAATTAATTATATGGCAAAGAACACTCAAAATACGAGGACAGCACAACCTAACCATATCCAGGGAAATTCCATCAGAACCAACACTAGTGGACTTAAATGAAGGTAACATTCGCTCAACAAATTCCACATCACATCTAGAAAGCAACAAATAATCCCTAAGTTCATCAAAGTGTGCCAGCATTTGACATTTACAAAAATATTTTGAAATGATTGTTGACAATTTTGAATTGTCAGTTTCAACACCATGTTTACTCATCTGGAATAAGTATTTCGAAATGTAAAAACATAACAATTAATGTTTATAATACATAGTATTGTTTCTCTGTAAGTAGATAGCACTTTTTCTTTTGTATTGTTGCTCGTTTCAATAAATTAAGTCTGTTCTGATTAGGCTAAAAATGCGTTAAGTAATGAAACCAGTGCGGTAATGAACTTCATTACGTAACTCAAATCACCTCAAATGTGTGCGGTAATAATGACTTATCCAAGCAGTCGTAGATAATAGTATATTATTCAACAAGCGTATAATGGCGGCTGTTACCCACGAAGATGAAGTTGTAATCTGAGTGGGTAACATCCATTATACGGAAGTTGAATACTATACTTTATCTACAACTATTTAATTTTGAAAAAAAAATCAAAAAAAGGCAAAAAAAAAACTTGATAGACATTTCAGACATAACCTCAATAGGCCGTGTCAGAACTGTGGAATAATGGCTTCATTATTCAACACTTTGTCAGTCATGAGTAATGGGTGTCATTACCCGTCAAAAATCAAATGTATAACGAATAAATAATTCAATAGTTGTAGATAAATATATTTACTACTTATTTTAAAGGTAATGAAAAAATTAAAAAAATTAATTCTTTCAAGAATTATGAGGGGTTGACTACCAAATGGAAAATAAAAATTTTTCATGTTTTTTTGCTGCATTACGATTTTTATAACAAATGTTCAAATTGTCGACCTTCTTCGGTCTCGCAATGACCCAAACGCTCATAAATGGAATTTTGAACCATCAGAAGCATATCCCTAGTGATAGTGGTGGTTCCCTAGTGATTGGAGTGACGAAAATCCACGTTTAATAAGAGAAGATCATACTCAGAGATCATAGAAAATTAATGTATGGGCTGGTATTATGGCAGAGAATGTAATTGGTCCATTTTTTATTAATGAAAATTTGGACGGAGACAGATATCTGCAACTGTTAGATCAAGTAGTTCCAAGTGTACGTGCCATATGCCCTAATGGTATTGACAATAAGTGGTTCCACGAAGATGGTACTCTTGTCTGGTGTGTCTTTTTCCATTTGCGACCTTTAAAATAAGGTAAAACTCGATAGGGGTTGCTAGGGGTGGTCATCCCCTAAAAAACTCCACATTGCACGGACGTTCTAAACTATCTAAGAATTCTCAATTTTCAAATATTTTTCTTCACTCGTTCAAAACTTATAGCTCCGTCTCGGGAGTTTTGGGAAACCTGTATAGAAGATTAAGGATTTAATCATTAATCGATTAAAAACAAATACGTTTATTGTAGATATTTTAAGAACAGTTGCAATTACATGCACAAGAAATTTGTGATTTGTATTGGTATAAAATTTCAATAAAAAATAACTGTGTTCTCAAAATTCTATTTTAACATCTTGGTAGATCCAAAACATGGATCCAACGTACTCCACTGCAAAACTACAAAGGAGGTAACATCGGCTTGACCCAAGGACAGTAGAATCTAAGAGGACTGCTACATCCATTGTTGTTTTGTAGTCCACTACCAAGGACAGTAGAATCTAACAGGACTGCTACATCTATTGTTGTGACAACCTGCCCGCAAATACGTCACACCACTTTCCACGCCCAGCTGTTGTTATGGTTTATGCGTTTGCTGTGTATTTTTAGAGGTTATATCCTAGACGTATTCATATTATTTTTGAAGTTTTATGTTTTTAGACGTATTAATGTCTATCATATAACCTCTAAAAACACATACAGCTACCAGGCGTGGCAAATAGTGTGACGTAGCGTGCGGGCAACCAATCCGTAGCGGACTACAAAAATACAATGGATGTAGCAGTCCTGTTAGATTCTACTGTCCTTGGTCCACTACAGGTTGGTTGCCCGCACTCTACGTCACACTATTTGTCACGCCCAATTAACTGTCAATGAGTTCTATGCGTTTGCTGTGTGTTTTTAGAGGTTATATGATAGACATTAATACGTCTAAAAAAATAAAACTTCAAAAATAATATGAATACGTGTACAATATACGATTTAACCTCTAAAAATAACAGCAAACGCATAGTAACAATAACAGCTGACTGGGTGTGGTAAATGGTGTGACACGTTGTCACAACAATGGATGTAGCAGTCCTGTTATGGCCCCTCTTCACTATGGCTCATGATAGACCACTAGAATGGTCGCCATGATGGCCACCATTGATGATGGCTAGCATGTTTGCTTCCACACAGTGGTATAGTCTAGATGGCCTACCTAATGGACCACAGTAAGCAACAGGTTTTGTTGACGACCGAAATGGTTAAGCAATGCCACCGCTCCCAAAACCATCCTTTGCCATTATCATCACCATTATCCGCTACTTATGACCACTTCACGCCATCACCCCTCTACACAATGGCTCGCAGTGGTCCATGATAAGCCATAGTGAAGAAGGTCCATTAGATTCCACTGTCCTTGGGCCTGGCCACTATTTAGTCGCAGAAACTGTCAGAGCTCAAATAGCTATTATACAAAAAAAATATGTTGCACTCAATGCACAAACTTGCTACAAACGAAGTGAACCTTGATGTAGAGATGATGAAAACTTTATACCAAGTTGTCTCAATGCAGGCTTTATGAAGACTTTATTCAGTCTTGATTCTGCACAGAGTTGACTTGCTACAAATGAATTTAATCTTAATCTAATTGAAGATCTAGATTGATTTAATAATTGACAAGATAATAATTACAAATTTATTTTTACTTATAATGCTTGCATACTTTCTTTTGCTAACTCTTCCATCAACCTAGTTGCCTTTGTGTCTTGAATACCATTGAAATATTTCAATATGGACAAAATTAATATAGAAACCGTTATCAGGTAATATATTATAAACGAATTTGTGTGCTTTTTATACGAGTACAAAACATGAAGCAAATTGCAAATCTCTTTACAATGAGATAAATGTTTTTCAACGTTTTTTATTCTTCTTGGTATACTGTTTAGTATCCAAAGTTCTTTATGAAATTCGTTTACGTTTGATTCTTTATCTTCAGTTACAGGTTTATAAACTTGATCGTTAATTTCCATAAAGAAGATAACAGTCGACAAGCTGCCTTGCAGTTGTTCGACGTCCCTCTCTGACGCTGATATCCTGTAACCCAAATTAATGTCGTCGGCGACTCGCTCTAGAATATTACTCAAGTAAATTTGTATAAGCTTTTGCCATATCGTTAAGCTAACTGATGTTGCAAGCATACAAGATGTTGCATACTTTACGTGAAAATTATTATCACGTGGAATTGAAATAACGCCATCCGCACCAACTGAACAGCATCTAACAAGGATTTCATTCGGTTATTTAATTCATATAGAAACCTAATCTTTACCGGGTTTTATTGGTAACCTTATAATAATGGATATCGGAGGCTTGCATATCATTATCAATATCATACCCAAAAATTTGATGCTTACACAATACATCCATCACATCTTTGATATCTTTATTAATAAAGTTCCAAAACACGACAACACCATCCCTAAAAATAAATGTTTCTTGCGGCTCCTTAGATTCCTCATTAACTGAGTGAACTAAATCGGTTTCACCTTTTATATGATACGCAGACTTTGTCACCCACAATTTCGTTAAATTTGGTAATAAATCTTCCAACACATACTTCACTGGAGATCCATAAGCCACTATTTTATACAGGTGTAATTTAGAAATTTCTGAAACGATGTTCATAGACGCCTTAACCTTTTTCTGACCTGGCGATTTAAATACCGGCGCATCGATCTCTTCGAAAATGCTGTGCTCTTTAAATTTATATTTATCACCCCAGTATCGTTTATAAACCCAGTCCCGCCATGTAGGTCGCATTAACTTATTAAGAGTAGGTAAAAACATTTTAATACGTAGAATAGTTTGTAATTTCATTTTTATGACTTTTTATAAATGTGATGACAAATGATTAAATGTGATTATGACAAAGTGATATAAATTAGGTTAATACGTGCTGAAACACCTCCGTAAAACTTTAGCAAAAAGCAAAAATAAATAAATTAATAAGGAGTTATGAAATGAATTATTATGAGTAGTATCTCAGAATTATCTTTCGTATTGAATGTAAGAGAATTGTTAACTAAACAATTCATTAACATCATTAACATGAATAAATCTAAAGAAAATAACAATACTTAGCTTAGTCTGTTGGTTATATGATAAATAAGGCCACGGTAAGGGTTCTAGGATTGTCAGGAATGGGAACCAAATTGATGTTTCTTCATTAGGATTATTATTTCTTTTCTTTGAATCGGCGAAATTGTTCAAATTACTTTTTTTGAGGTTATGTCAACATTTATCTTTTTACATAACCTAAAACGTTGCTTATAATGTTCGACGAGACAAAATTTGCGTGTGTTTTCTCTCAAGTTCAAAATGTCACTAAAATTTTTAATTTTCCTTTGTTTAATGTTGAAATTGAAAAATAGTGTTCCCTGATTGGTCAATTCCATTAACTTGAAATTCGTTTCTAAAATTTTCTGATATTACCAACTTTAACATTTGAAATGTCACTAATTTAATTTGTTTAAATGTTATTTAATTTTTTTTTAATAACTATATTTATTTATGAAATCTTGTAGTTTTAATGCTTCTTTAAATTGCTTTTCAGATATCTAATTATTTTCTTCTGTATTCAACGGCAAAATTCCCAAAATACTCAAATCTTGAGATTTTGAATTTTCATCTAAAATTTCATTAATTCACACAAAGGATGACTGTTTTTCATTCTTACTATGCTAAGATTATCATTTTCAATAACTTTAACTGCATAAATAATGATTTGAATAAGAAATTGAGAAAAAATCAAATTGAGGTTATCTATGTATCTGTCAAGGGGTCTTTAAACTTACTTCGTATCGACTTTACATGGATTATATACAGTAGAAAACATCAACGATCAATAATACATAACTAAATTAATTAGTAAATAGTATTTTATATTATAAAAATAAATTTATAATTATTCTCATTCATAACAATCATAACTCATAACATTTTCTTACGTTCAATACGATAAGTCTTTAAATCCTCAAAATAATGCTCATGATTGGTTATATTATTACAATACGTAATTTTCTAATATGTATATTTAACCTTTCAACTATTTCCATAAAACTATACAACAATCTAGCGCTGAACAACAATTAAAACCGTCTTTAAAGACGTGCAGCCAAACACAAATGATTCTAGGTCTAGTGTTAGTTCTAGTTTTACAATAGCACTGTTACTATGTAGAACGGCTAAATCCGAATGATTCTAGTTCTAGGTATAGTGTTAGTTCTAGTTCTACACTTACACTGGCACTAGAACTAACATTAGACCTAGAATCATTTGGATTTAGCCGTATGTCTCTTAAGACGGCTAAACCCGAATGATTCTAGTTCTAGTGTTAGTTTTAGTTTTACACTAGCACTGTTACTATGTAGAACTAACACTATACCTAGAACTAGAATCATTTGGATTTAGCCGCACGTCTCTAAAGACAGCTAAACCTAGAACATTTGGAAAACATTAGACCTAGAATCATGTGGATTTAGCCGTATGTCTCTTAAGACGGCTAAACACGAATAATTCTAGTTCTAGTGTTAGTTCTAGTTTCACACTACCACTGTTACTATGTAGAACTAACACTATACCTAGAACTAGAATCATTTGGATTTAGCCGCACGTCTCTAAAGACGGCTAAACCCGAATGATTCTAGTTCTAGGTATAGTGTTAGTTCTAGTTCTACACTTACACTGGCACCAGAACTAACATTAGACCTAGAATCATTTGGATTTAGCCGTATGTCTCTTAAGACGGCTAAACCCGAATGATTCTAGTTCTAGTGTTAGTTCTTATTTTACACTAGTACTGTTATTATGTAGAACTAACACTATATTTACACTTGCACTGTCACTAGAACTAACATTAGACCATTTTATAAACTGACCGGCAAAAAAAACCGGCCACTAAAATTTTGCCACAATTTCAAAGCTGGGTTTCTCGCGAACCACTCATTCGATTTTGATGATTCCTTTTTTGATCGAAAGGTTGATTCTTCTGTAATAATCCTGCGGTAGAAATTTTTATTCGGATATTAATTTGAGCATATACGGGGTGCAAGAATGAGAAAAGCATTTTTTCTCGAAATTTGTAATAACCTGTGGGGTGCAGATGCTACAGCAGAGGGTGTTAACTGGAATCAAACGGTAACCCAATTTTTTCTGAACATTTTGTTTTTTTATTCACTCTATTATCTCTGTTACTAACGAAGATGCAGTGTTTTAAAGCGAACGCCTGTGAAAACAAGACAAACAAGCATACAAAATCTAAGGTAGCGCGCTAGGTAGCGTATGTCAGTTGTTTCGAATAGTAAATTGACAGTTGTCAAAGATGCCGTTGTCAATAACTGATGTTGCGCGTATTATTAGTTTAATTGAAGATGGCAAAAGTTAGCGGTACGTTGCCCATGCGTTGGGTATACCCCGAACAACAGTTCAGGATGCCTGGAACCGATATGTGGAAACAGGAAATTTTACTAGGCGGCAAGATTCCGGTAGAAGACGAGTGATAACAGCAGTTGATGATCGATTTATTGTGCTAAACACTCTGAGGAATCGTAGAACGACTGCTGTAGAAACTCGCCATCGTCTTCAAATGGTGCGTGGGGTTGACGTAAGTGAAAGAACCATTCGTCGAAAACTTGCTGAAAGTGATCTAACTGCAAAGCAGACAGAAGACAGCGGTTGCTCCAGAGACATCGGCGAGCACGTCGCCAATTTGGGGTAAGGTGCTCTTCACTGACGAGTCCCGATTTTGTCTCCGGTCACCTGATGGTCGAGAACGAGTGTGGAGACGTCGTAATGAAAGGTTTGCGACCTGCACAATTTCGGAAAGAGTACCTTTCCATGGAGGTTCGGTCATGGTATGGGCGGTATTCCGACGGAAGCGCATACAGCGCTCATCTTTGTTGAAAATGGCACGCTAAATGCCAACCGTTATAGCCAAGATATTCTGCAAGAAGCTGTCGTGCCCTATTCCCATTTTATTGGTGACGGATTCATGCTAATGCATGATAATACGCGACTGCACGTAGCACATGTTAGCGAATATCTTGATGAGGTGGGTATTGAACGGATGTTGTGGCCAGTGTGCAGTCCGGACCTTAACCCTATCGAACATCTTTGGGACCAACTTCAGAGACGCATTCGTCGTCGTCCTGTCCTACCGGACAACCTTCAGGAGTTACGAATTGCTCTTGAAGAAGATTTTACCGCAATTCCTCAGGAATCAATTACGAACCTAATCAGTTCGCTGCCGCGTCGAAACATGACGTTATTTTGGCTCGTGGGGGGCACACACGCTATTAATTTTCGTGTTATTATTAATTATTACATTAAATTAAATTTGTTTTCTTGTTTATTTGTCTTTGTTTTTACCGCATATTAGAACTGCGAACAGATGTTTACAATAATGAAGGACGTAAGCAATTCTGTAATTCTAAGAAAATGTAAGTGCTTCTGCAAAACTGTTTCGGGTGCCCAGTTTTAGTTTTCAAGGTCAGTGATTTAAGGCGCCACTTTTAACAATGATTAATACAGAAGGCCTATAGAGATTGTATAGGCCTTCTTTGGAAATTCCCGGCCACACCATCACAGAACCACCATCGAAACTTTCGCGTTTCATAATTGTATAGTCCACAAATCTTTCATTTCAACGTCTTCATTCGCTCCTGACTAACGAGTGATAGTAGACAAAACCACTACTCATCCGTAAAAAGGACCTCCATTGCACTACTCATTCCTCCATTGCTAGATCTCCCAATTCATATGTAAGCGCGCAGATTGAAGACGCGCTCGTCGATATCTAGGAAGCAGCCTCGGCCCTTTGGCAGCCTTCTTGCAGCCAGACCAGTTCTAGCAAGTTTTCAGCAAATGGTTCTCTCACTGGCATCAACAACACGCACCATTTGAAGACGATGCCGAGCCTCTACAGCTGTCGTTCTACGATTGCTTAGAACAATAAAACGGTCATCAGCTACTATTGTCACTCATCTTGATTTCACAGGCGATCGCTTTAAAATACTGCATCTTCGTTAGTAACAGAGATAATGGAGTGAATAAAAAAAGAAAATGCTCAGAAAAGATTGGGCTACTGTTTGATTCCAGGTAATACCCTCTGCTGTAGCAGCTGCACCCCACAGGGTGTTACAAATTTCGAGAATAAAAGTTTTTCTCATTTTTCTCACCCCGTATATGCTCAAATTAAAATCTGAACGAAAATTTCTATCGCAGGATTATTACAGAAGAATCAACCTTTCCATCAAAAAAAGAATCATCAAAATCGAATGCGCGGTTCGCGAGAAAGCCAGCTTTGAACTTGTGGCAAATTTATAGTGGCCGGTTTTCTTTGCCAGTCAGTTTATTATAAAAATAAATTTATAATTATTATCTTTCATAACATTCTCTTACGTTCAATACGATAAGTCTTTAAATCCCTCAAAATAAAACTTATGATTGGTTATATTATTACATTTATCAATAACTCCTCAAACTTTCTGGGCTTTAACTTGAAATAAAAATCTTGACTTAAAATCTATAACTGAAGTCACAGCGAAAATTTAAATGAAAGGTTGGAGTAAAAAATAATTAAAGTCAGATAGATTAAAAATTGACAGAAAGTCAGAAAATTTTTTTTCTTACATTTAATTTTTTTATATTTTTTTCTCTAAAAATTAAAAAAAATGAGATATCCTCATATTATTACGAACAATGTAAAAATAGCTTACGAACCGCATTCGGCGGCTGAAGAATTAGCCAGGGAAGCAGAGCGCACATTTTTTGCTGAAAATTTCGATTTCGACAAAGAATTATGTCCATCGTTAACTACACTATGCGTGGAAGTAATCGCAAAAAACTTTAAAGAAAGACCTTTACTTCAAGAACTCCCATGCGCCGATCGATTACATTTACTAGAACTACTCCCGACTGATATCCCTTTAGAATTAGCCGTTCCAATAATCGAGGAGGAAATTTATTGGAAACGGAGATACGCGGATAATTACGGAGTTGTTAAATATGTAAAGCATGAATATTGGACTTGGAAATGCTTGTATCTCGAACATTTTCTTCGGGTAACGCTTGAAGAAGCTCAACCTCAATACAGCGATGAAACGGGAATGGGCGATTTATTAAAGTTATTAAATCCTTTTGTGCATAAAGTAACAGTTACGCAACTACAAGCATGGAAGCCTCCTTTAACATCAGACGAAGAAGATATCCCTGAAGTTTATCCCATTGATCACATCGATTTCGAACCAGTTTTGCAAAAATTAGAAAATATAACCGAAGTTGATATAATTTTCGGGATGAAAAATTTAGAAATGAATTTCGAATGGCACGCCTTTGAACTTTCAGTGTCCGATTGCGCCCATATAGGAAGAGCAGTTTTATATTTAAAATCATTAAAAAATTTTCGACTTCATAAAACCCCAATCGACGATGACCATTTGAGAGCTTTATTAGAAAATTTAATTAATCACGAAACAATAGAACTTTTAGATTTTTCAAACTGCTCAATCGGCAAAACCGGAGCTTTATGTTTAGCTAAAGTTATGTTAACAATGAAAACTTTAACCCATTTAATCATTTCAAATAATAACATAACCGCAACGGGGGGGATTGGATTGGGATACGCCTTATTACAACCACAATGTTGTCCTTTATACCACTTAGATATGAGATTAAACCCATTAAAACACGACGGTGTTATGGGATTATTACGAGCTATGGCCCGCCAAGCCAATTTGGCCGAATTAAGAATTGGGGCGACAATGTTCGAGGACGACACAGCTTTAAGAGTTTCCGCTGTAATCAAATTAAACCCGTATTTAAGGAAACTAGATATAAGTTCGAATTGGATCGATGAAAAGCATTATGAAGAATTGGTAAACGCGCTTGTCGTAAATAGAACTCTGTTTTGGATAAATGTGCGCGAAATGGATATCCCGACAGAAATAACGGATAAAATTAAAAAGTTATTGTATCGAAATCGAAATGGATTGGATGATGTTGAAGAGGATGAAGTGGAATCCGAGGAAATTATTGAAGAAGAAGAAGTAGAGGACGAAATCTTAGAGCAGGAAGAAGAGGAAGATGAGGAAAAATAAATTTAAAGAAATTTGTTGCTGTCTCTAAAAAAATGTATTACAAATATATTAATATATTTTTTTAATCATAACCTCGATTAATAATAATGCACAATAAATGCATAACAATACAAGTAGGTAATAAAAAAAATTAAAATCTAATATTATTTAAAAAAAAAATGAGACTATGACGTCATTTCAAATAAAGAAAACTAATTCCTCTTTACGACATCATCACATGATATAATCACAAGAATAAATCGATAATTAATATTAATAATTAATTGGTGTGAACACATTTGGTCACGTTGTTGTTCAAATTGCAGCACCCATAAGTCTCTAATATTTCGTTTTATTTTTCATTAATTCTTTAAATCATTATTTAAGACTTTTATGTGATAGCTGATTCCCTCATCGTCCAACGTAATGAAATTAGTAAAATTCGATGACACAGAAACGAAATTCGCATAAGATCCCTTCAATTTGATTGTCCTCAACAGGTATGGTTTATTAAAATCGCCCGATTTATTCGAGATTGGATCATTGGAGAATATTGAAACGTCCGATGATAAGATTTCGCGATAATTCGTTTGCCTCAAACTTGGTCTCCTAAAAAATATCTTTATATAAAGTCTTAATTAAAAACGATTAAGAAATTATTACCTCACAAAGTTATTTGACGGTAATTTAGCTAAATTCCACCAAGCGATTTGTTCTCCTACACTGACGAAAATCAATGAGGAATATGGAGAACTTAAAATGTATCGAACAGGAGATACGTGAAGTTGTAATTTGGCGAATTCTTGAAGTTTTTGCTTTTCAATATTAATAAAATATACCTTTAAAAAAATTAATTAATTAAAAATAATTAAGTAACAAATCTTATATAAATAGTTCTTCAGAAACAAGTTCGAAGTGATTTTGCAACCATTTATTTATTTAATACATGTCATATAGTTGTCTGAAAAATAACAACAAAGAAAAATACATCAAAATATATAGAATTTACTTATATAAACTAATTATTATGATATGCGAGTCAAAAAAAAACATCAACCCCCGCTACGATGTAAATGGTGGCACATGCGTGACATTCCCAACATGGGAGAGTTCTGGAAGACATTCGTACGAGGAGTAAGCATGTAAAATAAATAATCGAGCCGAAGAGGAACACGAAAATTAACAACTTCAAGAACGTTAGGAAAATCAATACTACCATTAATGATTTTATGGAATGTCAAAGCATCTTAGCATAAACGACGCTGGCGGAGCGATAAGAAATTGAAGAAGGCAAGCTGATACGTAATCAATGTAGCTTTTAAAACATAAACACTTTAGGAATTTCTTTTGAATCGTTTCAATTCTGGTAATATACTATATTTGATATTGGGGATTAATACAATCTTCTTATAGCATAAATATTTGTAAAATTTTGCGTGACTCTCATAACGAAGCCAAGGATGCGCCAAGCCTTAGCAACAGCTCCATCAACGTGGCCCTCAAAGTGACGCCTAAGTCTCATACCATAGTAGTCACTCTAGGTATGGTATCATCACCCAGGCTGTAATCATATCTGCCTTCCTTGTAAAAGAAATAACATTACAGTTTTCAGGGTTGAGTGTAAAGAAATTTGAGCTGCAATAAATAAATGAACAAAAGATGAAGTAAAAATTTTTAAATCATTAGCATACATCAAACAATGAGAGTGTTTAATTATTGAAAAAATATCATTGATATAAATATTAAATAGAAGAGGTCCTAAGTGACTCCCTTGCGGTACACTGGAGGTAACATCATGCTGTCCGAAAAATGGCCGTTGATTTAGCTTTAGAGTCCTTCCACGTGTATAAGAAAGCAAGCCAACGCACAAGATGTTCGTCAATATCAAACATACGAAGTTTGGAAAGAAGCAGAGCATCGAAAGCCTTACTAAAATCAGTAGAATCATTTGAATTTAGCCGTATGTCTCTTAAGACGGCTAAACCCGAATGATTCTAGTTCTAGGTCTAGTGTTAGTTCTAGTTTTACATTAGCACTGTTACTATGTAGAATTAACACTATACCTAGAACTAGAATCATTTGGGTTTAGCCGCACGTCTCTAAAGACGACTAAACCCGAATGATTCTAGTTCTAGGTATAGAGTTAATACTAATTTTACACTTGCACTGGCACTAGAACTAACATTAGACCTAGAATCATTTGGATTTAGCCGTATGTCTCTTAAGACGGCTAAATCCGAATGATTCTAATTCTAGTGTTACTTCTAGTTTTACACTAGCACTGTTACTATGTAAAACTAACACTATACCTAGAACTAGAATCATTTGGGTTTAGCCGCACGTCTCTAAAGACGGCTAAACCCGAATGATTCTAGTTCTAGGTATAGTGTTAGTTCTAGTTTTACACTTGCACTGGCAGTAGAACTAACATTAGACCTAGAACTAGAAACATTTGGGTTTAGTCGTACGTCTCTTAAGACGGCTCAACCCGAATGATTCTAGTTCTTGATCTAGCGCTGAATGACAATTAAAACGAGAACTAACACTATACCTAGAACTAGAAACATTCGGTCTAGTGGTAGGTAAAATGGTCATTGATATTCAACTTTAGAGTCCCTCCACGTGTATAGAATGCAAACTAACGCACAAGAAGTTCGTCAGTATCAAACATACGAAGTTTTGAAAGAAGCAGAGCATCGAAAGCCTTACTAAAATCAGTATAAATGGAGTAAATTTGAAAGGAATCATCCGTAATTTAAAATATAGTGGGTGTATTCCAACAAGTTGCTCTCAATCAAGCGACCAGCAAAACAACGTGCTTATAGTCGATTTTACTTTTCACAATAAAAATAAGTCTTCTATAAATAAGCTTTTTAAGTATTTTAATAATGGCAATAAAGAAATCTATAATTAGATACCTTACCACGATTTCCGGATTTAAAGATAGGGATTACATGAGTCTCCTTCGAAACACGTGGAAAAACTCCAGATTGAATCGACCAGAGTGACTCAGAACAAAGCATATCGCGCAATCCCGATCAAGATTAAGATGGTTGTTAGACACAACGCCAGTCTGAGTAGACATAAAGGCAGAGTGAAAGTAGGAGGCAAATAAAGAACAAACAGACCGAGCATCGGTGGCAACAACACCATTGTGAGTGACAGTGGCAAGAATAGCATTCCTCCTTTTCGATGCTTAACGAATGACCTAACAACCTTGGATTTGAAGCAATTTTTGTCTTAGCGTTCAGAGTGTAATTCTTATAATCATGATTAATAAGAAATTTTGCCCGACCTCTCAGAGATGGGAAAAGGTGCGATGATCAATGCGCGGTCTCCATAGCGCGTTCACCTCCTATACGCCTTCTTTTTTTCTTCAATCACCTGCCTAGTGCCAGATGAAAACCACATTGGACAAGCTCCCATCCGTTTTTGGAACGAATTTATTAATACATAGCTTCACGTACATGGATATAAAATAACTCTAAACGTCACTTCTGGAAGCAACTTCCGCAAGAAAACTTGGTAGTGGACACACGGCTTAAGAGACGGAAGAGTTATATTCGAAACTAGACGACGTGGCAACCGCACAGGAGAATTCAAGCGTACCAATTGACGGAGCAATGAGCAATATCTTCAAAAACCAACGGGTTATCGCTTAGTCACGTTATTTATATCACAGAAATTAGTAATTATTAAATCCAAAGTATTCCAAAAGGCACCAACGTGGTGATTGAATTGAATCAAGCCGCACAGAGACAGAGCGTGAAGTTAATCAAGAGCTCTAGTAGTATTATTAATACATGACACAATGAGGAGAATTGACATTGAGTAACCATCTCAGCTCCGGTAGGTTGTAGTCTGCGCATATCAAAAATGTATCATTCGGAAACATCTGAATAATTGCGGAAAGCTGATCAATAAAAAAATGTAACACTACGTTATTCAAAGGCAAAAAATAAACACAACAAACATGAATCAATAAGCCGCCACCACGCATTGTTAGGCCAATAGCATCCAGCCCGACAAACCAATCGAAACGTGCGATTCGATTTCGTCCAACATACGAATCCGAAAAAACCTCTGCCGAATGTATCCCAGGATACAGCCAAGTCTTCGTCAAACAAATAACGTCGTGATCAGAGTTTAACACGTTATTGAATAATGTATCTAACTAAGTTCTAAGGCTACATACATTTTAGTAATAAAATGTAAAGACAGACATCGTCAATTATACAACACGGTAAATAATACTTGTATAACAATAGACCTGTCTATATCCTGCTCACGTCAGCATCACTTTGAATGTGGATAGGGCGTGCGTCATCATTTTTCCTGACGTTTTAATAAAACTTTCCTCTTTAATTTCGCAGCAGCAAGAAATTTATGACGCATAAGTTGACTGCAGAAACGCATAACGACAGCCTTTGGAGCACTTCGACCCATGATATTTAGACCTTTTGTCAACATGCATTACTTATTCATTTATGTATACATATATATTATTTTTCTCTTGTATTAACTATGTGGCAATAAACTTATTATTATTATTATATTATTTAGACCGTGAGGCACGCGATGGACAGCATCCACATCAGCAGCCGAAATCGGAACGTCAAGGAAGATACTCATAGTTTTGATCATCACAACCAAGCTCTCTTTATCTCAGGAACTCCTCGAATCTGAAGGTTGCTGCGACGAGAATATTGCTCCAAATCCGCTATGCGCCCCGATATCTCAGTAACCTGCTTCTTCAGAAAAGCATTCTGAAGCCATGCCTCGAAGTCAGAAACCCTTTGGATGCAAAACTGGACCGAGTCTACCAAAGTATCGTAGCTTGCACTCATATTACGCATCTTCCTCACAATATTGAACACTGTCTCAAGAGTAATAGGGCTGCGCTCGGCCGCAGAAGAGATTGATGGAACGGGAAAAATGCGCGACATGCAGAACATCTGGTGGCGGGGGCATCGTGGGCTCCCGCCACCATGAGGGCAGCATTGACGTTTCGGTGACCTCGACGCATTTGGCAAGAAACTACTCGGCACACGATTCGCACTGACTTCCTACAGTCTTCCTCCCCACCTCACGCTTGCACCGCCCACACGACTTGTTTCGACTTGTATACATCGATCACGATCGATTGACATACTGCACTTTTGACCGATTGTCAAAATCTAACTGATTTCATCACTTTGAATTTGTTTCTAGTTCTAGTATTAATTCTATTTTTAGATCAACATGAAACTTACCGTAATAACTTTATCCTCACCACCAAAAGCAACAAATTTCGAATCAAAACTAAAACAGCAACAATACAAACATCCATTAACCATCCTCCCACTTAAATCCTTCAAACCAACCGCCCCATTACAAATATCCACCACAAAAACATCAAACATATTGGTCATTGTGATCGCTAATAACCGTTTGTCTTTACTCATTGTTGCTGAGGTAACGGAGTAAGATTGTCGGGCATCGCTTTTTCGACCCCTTAAAACATCCAAAGATCTTCTTGAACTCGTACAGCGATTCCAACATTTAATAACGCGATCTTTCATGATTGTGATTAAGCAATCAATTTCGTTTAAATAAAAGGTTTCGATTACGGGTTCAAATTGGATTGATGACACCTTATTTATGGTGACTAAAGACATGTTTTCTTCTTGAAATCGCAACATTTGATCGCCTTTAAGTCCCCCGGCTAATAGTAAATTTCCGAAAATTTTTAAATAAACAACGGGGGACGATAAGCGTAAAATTCTTGATGTGGAATTCGTTTTAATTTCGTATTCGATTACTTCACCGTTTTCTAATCCGTAAAGGATTTTATTTCCGCACGGGGAAAAACAAACTGTTCGGATATTAACTGGTGTTGTTAAATCTTTTAATGGTTGGTGGTTATTAAAAATTTCTAATGTATTCGTGTCTTTAACAACAACAGTTCTCGGGAAAATTGAATCCGATTTGGGCCAATAACAATCAAAAATCGGTGTTCTTCTTGAAATTGATTGCATTATCGTTTTGGTGTTGTGCACCTTTATTGTGTTATCTGAATAACGATAAAGAAAAGTTGTTGTTTTCTCGCTAAATTGATATATATCGACGAAAATAGCTGATTCGTAATGGTTCGAGATTCCTTTTAATGTCCCTGATGGGATGTGAAACATCCGAGTTTTGTTATCATCGGACATAACGTAAAGTATTCGTTCATTAAATCTCATTAAATCGACGAAGCCTAATAAAAAAATTGAATCATCGAGTGTACAAATTATTTTTTCTTTAATCCCTGGGACTAATTCCCCGGGCATTCTCTTCGAAACTACGCTCCACCAAGAAACCGTCCCACCATAAATCGTAACGAAAGAGTCTTCATCAACAACTATCAACGATGTTATTTTTCCTCCAAGATTCGAGTGCAAAACTTCGAGCCCACAATTATCATAAACAACTAATTCATCAGATTCAGCTCCAACAATCAAATCATCGTCCAATAAAAATTTGAGGTGCTTCACTGATATCTTACAGGAGATTTCTTTTTCGATTGTGTAACAACAATTCCACATTTCCGTTAAATTATTCGGCGTTAGCGTCCAAAGCTGAACGAAATCTTTGTTTGTTCCAATTAAAATCGAATCGGTTCGATTTCCGAAAGTTGCCGAAATAATATTCGAGTTTTCAAGGCGAATAATTTCGGATGGTTTTAACGATTTATCATCGTTATAGAAGTGTTTGTAATTGTTTTGCTTAATGGACGGTTGAGATGTGTTTAAATCAGTTTCTAAGTGCCAAATTGCAACGCTTCCATCTTCGGAAACTGAAAGAAATTTATCACGATCGGGTGAAACTTCAATGTAAATTATTCTTTGTGTGTGTCCTTTATAGTTTCTTATTGTTTTTTGATCTGTTAAATCAATTAACTAGAATAAAAATTACAAAAAAAAATTAAAATAATTTAAAAAAATATCTAAAAAATAACAAAATGGTGGATTAAACAGTGTGTGCAACATAAAAATTGTTAAAAAAACACTCAATTTAATTACTTAACACGTTCGCTACCGCACCTTCTAAAGTAGTTTCTTTGATTTCGAGATTCGGGTTTGTGTTATTATTTACAGAGTGGTTTATTGTACAAGGTGAGTCAGAAAGAATGGGAAATCCGAATACCGGAGACCCTAGACACCAAAATATGACGATTTAACCTAACATGTCTTATACAAATGTCGGTGGTTTTTAATACACACGGTGTTCAAAGTTAAATTTTTATTTCGAAATTTCTTGATAATTTTGAAGGTTTTTGTACTATTAACATAAAATTTGGTAGCTAGATGTTTTCGAGCATGAGAAATACGAATTTGATATTTGTTTTGTGATTACTCGTAGAGGACGCTAGATACTAGAGCACTGCACGAGTACGTAAAAAGTAATCTGAGAAATAATCGCCGAGTATACAACTGAACGATGCGAGTACATACTCGTTGGCCAATGCATCGCCGATGCATTCACTTTGTGATTACGAGTAATATTCATCAGAATTGCATCGTAGCATCGTGGCGAGTACGCATCCTGAATACTCGTCGGGTTTTCTCGTTTCGTGTTTCGACAAGTCGAGACAGGACGGAATTATTCTGGAACTAATCCTTTGATCGTTCATGTGTATTTGACATTTGGAGCTCGTGTAACAATGTCGATATTAGAAAAAATTAAAAGTGGTGAATATATAACAAAAGAAGCACCTGGAAAAAGTAATCTGTGAGCCTGTTTTTAAAAAATTTTGAAAGAAATTGACGGTGTTGAACATATACAACCATTTGTAATATGTGTTAAGTGTGAACATATTTTTAAATACAGTAAAGGTTCGAGTCCATCCAATTTAAGGAAACACCGTTGTTTCAAAGACACAGATGAGTCGGAAAATTCTTCTACAAATGCTGATGTACGCAACAGAAAAAGAGCGCGTATCAATGTGAGTGACGAAATAAAAAAAGATATTACAGACAAGTGTGTACAGTATGTGACTCAGGATCTCCGTTCGTTTGCAGCAGTAAGTGGTAGTGGGTTTAAAGACCTAGCACGCTGCTTGGTAGAAACAGGAGTGAAACTAGGTTCAAGAAACTTCGATATAAATGACATTTTGCCGCATCCGACTACTGTTAGCCGTACGCTTCACAAAATGCACAATAGAGAAATAGAATGCTTTGTTTCCGAACTATAACCACTGCTTGAGAAAGGTATAGTGTTGTTCTCTATAAGTGTATTTCCAAAATAATAATACAACATGTAACGACGTTATACAGGGTGGTGTGCAGCAACAACTGATATGTGGACGGAAAACAAAAAACAAAGGAACTTTATAGCCTTAACAGTCCATTATCTTGATTCGACTTGGCGACTGCATAGGTAAGCTAAGCAATTAATGCACCGCATATATATATATATATATATATATATGTGTGTGTTGTTGTGGTCGATCCGAGATTTCATCCGTTCTTCCTGTTGGTTCCCTTTGGAAAGGGGCAGACGTTTCGCCAAGATCTCACCTGACAGTGCGTTGTCGTAGTCTCCTGTCGGCAAACTGTCCGACCCTGAAGATGTCAGGTGAGATCTTGGCGAAACGTCTGCCCTTTCCAAAGGAAACCGACAGGAAGAACGGATGAAATCTCAGATCGACCACAACAACACATATTTACATATAACGTTCAGAAATGGAATTTATATACTGTATTTGTAGAGATATAATACCTACTATTTCTAACTTTTCGCAATGACCAGCATGAGATTTAGACCTGAATAATTACATTATCCTATTTATTTTTTGTATTATAGTCGAGTACTGTGTACCATCGAATTTTTGAACTTCGACGAGGAGCAAAACGCAGTCAAAAATACAGGTACCAACATACTTCGCGCATTAGAAGCGAAAGTGGCAACCTTAAATATACGAAGTAATGATCTTGAAAAACTTACTTTCACTACTGATCAAGGCTCTAATATAAAAAAAGCATTGGAGCAATATTCGCGCATTAACTGTATTGCCCATGTTCTGAACCTGATTTTAACATATACATTCAAGAACACAGTACTGGAAGAAGTAGCCCCTCGTATTTTACAGTTAATCAAACGTTGTAAATCTTTAGCAGAATACCTTAAACGGAGTGGTATCTGTCAGAGGTTGGACACGACAGTTAGGCAAGAGTGCAGTTCACGATGGAACACAAAATTTGACATGTTACTTTCGATTCGAAAAAATTTTAACACTATTGAAAAAATATTAGAAGAAGCAAAAGAAGAATATCGTCTTCATCGAATTGAAAAATATCTCTTAGATAGATTAACTCTATTTTTACACCCCTTTAAAACGGCTACATTACTGTTTGAAGCGGATAAAAAGCCTACCTATTCATTTAGTACTACTACACATGCATATTTTGAAAGAAAAGCTAATACCACTACAGAATGATGAAACTGTTACCGATGTTCAAGCGGTTATTCGTCATTGTTTAGATAATGTTTTTGACATAAAATTTCAACCACATCGCATTCATAAAATAGCTGCGTTTTTATGGCCCAAATACAAACAACTACGGTTTCTGGATAACAATACGCGTGAAGAAATTTATACTCTTGTAAAGCATGAACTAAACTGTATACTCGAAAATCCTGAAAGTTCTTCTGCCACAATTTCATCTTCTTGTGACTACCAAGACATAGAACTTTATGCCAATGCGTCGGATTGCAGTGATGCAGAAAATGACGTAGAGTTCTGTGATAAATATAAGGATATTTATGTTGACAACGATAATAATTGGCAGTCACAAGTTAATGTTGAAATGGAGCTGTACAAAGGAAGTCGGGCCACTGACCGAAATGTATTACGATGGTGGCGAAGTCATGAAAAGGATTTCCCTTTACTCCACCAACTTGTACGAAAAATCTTAAGCATTCCTGCTTCTAGCGCCTCAAGTGAACGGGCGTTCAGTTCCGCAAACAAAGTGCTAAAAGATAGGAGAAGTAATCTGAAGGGAGATAATATCGATGCCATACTGTTTCTACATTCCGCAGGAAAGGATTAACGTACAAACCAAAACGCAGTGGAAGATAAGTTATTTATTTCTTTACTTATTCATACTTATTGTTTTTACTTTTATTGTTTCTTACTGTTTTTATGTAATGTGTACTTTCTGTTTTGAATTTGTGTAATGTCCCATTTCTCACCCTCCTATAAATGTCTCATACAATATACATTTCTTCAGCATAAACAAAATATCGCCGATGTATACTGGCCGATACCGATTCTAAACGATGCCGATTACTCTTATACTCGCCGATGCCGATGCGAAACGATGCGAGTACAGAAATGCGTGATGCGTACAAGTACACACGAGATAATCGTATCACTCGTCTAACGAGTATTCGTACTTGTATTCATACGATGCTGTACGTACTCGTGCAGTGCTCTACTAGATACACACTGTACGCTTGAGATATCAAGTCATGACTAGTTTGTCAGTTGAGGTATGGTGAATTAGAACCAGAAATCTGAAGGAGTTTTCAATTCTGCACAAAAAAAGTACTCTTGCTTACATTGTCTAAGTCTACTGGTTTCCAAGTTATCTGCTTTTAACTGTTTCAAAGTAATTTTAAGGTTAACATTTAAAATCAATAACACACAGTAACTATAGCAATTAGTAACGATAATAATCGATAACAATAACAATTAATTAATAACAATAGAATATTGTGACCATTTTCAAAAATCCAGTGGACTTAAATCTGGATTTCTCACTATTAAACAACTCATTATGTCGTGGCATTTTCAAATTGGTAATAACTTTGTTGTTGGTAAAAATGATTATTGCACACGGAAATTAGATCAATGTTGACAATTAACAAGCAATTGTTGAAACATAAGCGGAAAAATAACTCAACTTTGCTTATGTTAAAAAATAAATATTTTAGAAGAAAAAATACATTTAAACATTTAAAAGTAAATAATTCGAAAACCGATAGACTTAGACAATTTCAATAAGAGTACCTTTTTTATGTAAAATTGAATGCTCTTTGTGATTTGCAGCTCTTATTGGTCGTAGCTGTCTAGCCAAAAAACTTATGATTTGATTTATAAAACGAGCAGCGTGTATCTAGCGCCCTCTACGAGCAATAACAAAACAAGTTTCAAATTCGTATTTCTTATGCTCGAAAACATAAAACTACCACATTTTATGTTAATAGTACAAAAACTTTCAAAATTATCAAAAAATTTCGTAAAAAAAAAATTAACTTTCAACACTCTATGCCTCGAAAAAGAACTGACATTTGTATAAGAGATGTTACGTTAAATCATCATATTTTGGTGTCTAGTATCTCCGGTATTCGGATTTCCCATTCTTTCTGACTCATCCTGTATATGGATAAATATTAAATATTGTCATTCATGACTCATGACTGAAAAAATATGTCACTGAGACACTGCCTCGGCCGCCAACGACATCGGCTATAAATATAGAACGTTACACCTGTTTAAAGTTCTCTTTTTGAGGTTAATAGAAAAATATCTACATCGTTGAGTAAACAAAGTTTCCAAAATCAGCTTTTTTTGTATGATGGCTTTAATTTTTTATTGCTTATGTATAAAAAAGGTGTTACTGAGCCAATGCCTCGGTCGCAAGCGACCTCGACTATAAATACATACTTTAAACTGTTTTAAAGTTCTATTTTTGAGATTAATAGAAATATATCAAATTCGGTGAGTATCAAAGTTTCCAAAATCAGCTATTTTTGGACAATGGCTTTAATATTTTATTGCGTTATATGAAAACATTGTTACTGAGCCACTGCCTCGGCCGCAAGCGACGTCGTCTATAATTATAGAACGATACACTTTTTTAAAGTTCTTTTTTTGGGGGTAATAGAAATATATCTACTTCATTGAGTAACCAAAGTTTTCAAAATTAGATATCTTTGGATGATGGCTTTAATATTTTATTGTTTATATTTGAAAAAAGTGTTACTGATTGTGAGCTACTTTGACAAGAAGTGTACTAATATCATCAAATCAGCCTATCACCAGAGAAACAATCTAGACTTTCAAGTACAGGCTACAACATTATAAGCGCATTTTAAATACATTAACAAACGCATCCAGTAAACTGATTCACCACGAAAAATCTCTCTGCCCAATAGACTGGACGCCGATAGCGAACGTGTTAAAAAAATAATTAAAAGTAATGAAATAGAATTAAATATTGGATGTTGTAAAAATCATGAAGTTATTATATACATACAGATAAGTGAGTTTTTTAGAAAAAAAATTGTGCTGTTATTAGCTCATAAACTAACAAAAAGTTACCTACTCATTTCAATTTGCATTATTTTAGACTTACAGGTGTTCAAAATCACAATCAAAATACAATTCAAGTCAAGACAATCTAAAAAACACATTACACAATTAACAACGAACTAAATAAACGTCTCTTCTTGCCGTTTTTCCTTCACAAACAAAATACATCTTAAACAATACTTACTTCGATTTCGCCTTCTTTCGTTCCAGCAAAAACTTGGGTCTCGTGAAGTGCAAAACACACAAAAGTTGTTGGTTCTGGGACGTAATATTTCTTTGGTGCGCATTTACACCCTCCCGGAAAACAACTAAAAAAATCTCATTCAAATTTTCTTGATTCACTATAAATAAATGAATAAAATAAAAATGTTTCTCACCCAATATCGAAATATAAATCGTTTTTGTTATCAGCTGCAGTATCTAAAGCTAAATTTTTCAAAGTACTTTCTTTGGAGTACATCAAAGCGCTCTGAACTAAGTTTAATTCTTTTTGATCATGTAAGTGCCTCCCGTAATTTCCAACGAAATTTTTTAATTCACACAAGAGATTTTTATGCACCAAACTTGGATCGTTTAAAATTTGTTTTTCGTATAAATCGAAATCTCTTAATAAATCTCCCACGCCGGCAGCTTTAATTTTAGCGTCGATAAAATTTAAATCGAAATAAATTTTAAACTTATCCACATAACCAGCCTCTTTTAAATGATAACCTATATACTGATAAATGTAATTGTCATCTGGAAGTTTAGCGTAGTCATTGTTACATGAGATCATGTAGTTATCAATCAGTCTCTGATGGCCGTCATTATTACGAACGGTACTTTTTAAATATTTGAGCAAAACAATATGAATTCCGTAATTATAACTGTGATCGTGATTATTATAGTACGAAACAACTAATGATTTATTTTCTAATTGGGTCATGATATCGTTAACGGAAAATTCATCCAATCGCCACAAAGTTTGTAAAACTTTTGATGTTATATTTACGTCTTCGGGAAAAATTGAAAAATCTTCGAATTTTTGACGCAGGTTTTTATCTAAATTTGCTATTGATGATTTTATGGCACTATTTTGTTCACTAAAATCAAAAACGGAATAATTATAAATTAATTCAATATTAACACAGGCCTGCAAAAATTAATTTCATAAAAACTTTAGATTATTTAGATCTAACAGTTTTGAAAGGTGCTGAATCTGAAAATAACAACAGTTTTTCCCCATCACCCTCCGTTTTTCCACATCTCAACACATTAATCTGAAACTAACTGGTATAAATATGACTGTTACTTTTTCTCTTGTGAGTAACACCTGGATCCCCTCGATACCCATCATACTGACGTTCCAACTACCCTGATATCTCCTCTCCATGACCTTAATATCTTCTGATCTTCATTGGAACTACCCAAGTTTTCACGGAAAAAATTCAAATAAAAATGTAGAAAGTGAACTTCTATACATATCAGGCAGCCAAGTTTTTCCATTTTTTTGAGAAGATCATCGACAGTGCTGATATAGTTAGGGTCTTTTTCATTCCCTAAAATTCTAGTGATCACCTTTTTGAAAGCATTCCAAGCTTCTCTTTCAAGACCTGACATTGTGTGCTGAAATTTCTCATCAAATATTAGTTTATGTATGTCAGGACCCACAAAAATTCCTTTTTTTTAGTTTTGCCTCTGACAAATGTGGAAATGCAGAGGTATTGAAAGCAGTCACTGAAATCTTGGACGAATTGTGTCATGAGTCCTAACTTGATGTGGGTAAAGACAAATTTTTCTGGAATCGACTAAAGCTTCGTGGAAAACGTTCTTTTCACCTGGCTCCACTGTTTGTTGGGTTGGCCATACTATTTTAGTCCAGTGTTCATTCCTTGCTCTGCTGTCCCAGCCAGAAATGAAACATGGATACTTAGTATTTCCTCCCTGCAGACCAAAAATCATGCCCAAAACTTTCAGATCGCCACAAACTGTCATAATTCTCGTAATTTTCTTTGAGGTGTACATAATGCCCTAGATGAAGAGAAGCATGTGTACTGATAAAAAAATGTTCCAGCAGCGTGTAGCTTTTTTTCTTTTAGTCTAGAACCCAAGAGTTCAGCATTCTCCTTGGTAAGTCAAGCTCAAACTGAGCGAAAAGTTGTGGGGTAGCATAATCTGAAGGATCTTGGAAATCATAGTTATCTTCATTCACATCAGACTCACTAGAGGTACAGGCACGTCTGGTCCATAAGCTACAGGTCGCATTGCAGAAAGAAAGTTGTGGTATACTATATCTCTTTTATTCTCAGAGTTATAGCCCTTAAAATCATAGTAGCAAAAATAACAGTCATCACTGTGATTTTTTGGTTTCCTCTACACCATCGGAATGCCAAGTTTGAATGATTTTTTTTTTACCTGATGGCTACGTCCTGAGATCTTCTCTACACAAATATAACACACTTTGTGAGGTGCCCATGATTTGTCCTGGTTTCCAAGTCTTACACCAAAATAGGAGTAATACGCTTTCCAAACAAAGTTAATTAAGTAATGTTTCTCTGGTGTTTTTTAATGACAAGTTCACCACAAATGTAATAAAAATTGTCGGGACAATTACGACAACCACGGCTAGTCTGACGGCTAACATGTCTTCTAACCACCGACACGAGCGAAAACAACACACAAATGAGCGCGTGAGATGACTCAGGCAAGTGGGGTAAAATATTTCCTATCATTATTCAATACTTTAATTGGAAATCCGGGATACACAGTAAATTACTGGAGTTGACAGCGTTGAAAAGCGAAACATCGACGACTATTGCAAATCATTTACTAACAACGAATGAAAAATATAATTTAAAAAATTAAATTATAATAAAATATTAAAAATTATAATTGTTTCATCTTCAATCATTGATCATTGACAGGAGAAAAACTCAATAGTCGAAGTGCTTTGTATATTTAAAGGAATGACAGAGTTGTTAAGTCAAAGAATCGAACATAACTTCCTTTAAAAGTGAGAAACTCTTTGAAAATATAAAATTAGCGAAAATGCACACAATAAGATTAATACCGAAATTAAATCCATATATCAAGAATGTATACATTACATAGATATTTGGATAAAACCTTTGCACTCATTGCCAACCCAACCCAACCCAATGTTTGTTGGGTTATAATACTTTTTTATATAATTGAAATAAAACTATGTGTATTTATAGATGGATTTTTTAATTTTCAACTCTACCGTACATTCAATCATCCTCAGGAGCAACGTCATTATACATATTTTTAAAAAACATATTTGTTTGTTATTCAAGCTGTTATCTTTTTGATTACTTAATTCTTCTCCTCTTTGTTACCTTGTTATTAATTCAATAATATTCAATATGCTTTCCTTGCCCATTATGCGCCATGAACATACATGGCAGAAGATAACAGCTTGAATAACAAATATGTTTTTTAAAAATATGTATAATGACGTTGCTCCTGAGGATGATTGAATGTACGATCGAAACCGGTAGAGCTGAAAATTAAAAAATCCATCTATAAATACACATAGTTTTATTTCAATTATATTAAAATTGAAATGGAAAGAAATAACCAAATGAATATTAATACTTTTTTAGTCCAGTGTTCAAACCTTGCTCTGCTATCCCAGTCACAAACGAAACATAGGTACTTAGTGTTTCCTCCCTGCACACCAAACATCATGCCCAAAACTTTCAGATCACCACAAACTATCCGGTTATCCAGTTATAATTCTCATAATTTTCTTTGAGGTGTACATAATGCCCTAGAGGAAGAGAAGCATATGTGTTACCATTGTGCAGGAGTACCGCCTTCAGGCTTCTTTTTGAAGAATCAATGAAAAACGTCCATTTATGAGCTTTGCATTCAATTCCAAACTTTTGAACCAAACCCGAAACATCACAACAGTAGACCAACTCGCCTTCTTGTTTGAAATAGTCAGTAAATTCACGATCTCTAAATATGTACTGATAAAAAGATGTTCCAGCAGCCAGCAGCTTTTTATCTTTTAGTCTAGAACCCAATAGTTGAGTATTCTCCTTGGTAAGTCAAGCTCAGACTGCGCGAAAAGTTGTGAGGTGGCATAATCTGAAGCATCTTGGAAATCACAGTCATCTTCATTCACTAAAGCTCATCTCACCTAGCGTTGCTGGAGGCAGAGGTACAGGCACATCTGGTCCATGAGCTACAAGTCGCATTGCAGAAGGAAGGTTGTGGTATACTATATCTCTTTTATTCTTAGAGTTATAGCCATTAAAATCATCGGAATGCCAATTTTGAATATTTTTTTTATCTGATGGCCACTTCCTGAGATCTTCTACACAAATATAACACACTTTGTGAGGTGCCTATGATTTGTTCTGCTCCCCAAGTCTCATACCGAAATAGGAGTAATACACTTTCCTAACAAAGTTTGTAATGTTTCTCTGGTGTTTTTTAATGACAAGATCACCACAAATGTAACAAAAATTGTCGGGAGAATTACGACAACCATGGCTAGAAGACATGTTGACACGAGAGGAAACAACACACAAATGAGCGCGTGAGATGACTGAGACAAGTGGGGTAAAATATTTCCTATCATTATTCAATATTTTGATAGGAAGTCCAGGATATACAGTAAATTACTGGAGTTGACAGCATTGAACAACGAAGCATCGACGACTATTGCAAATCATTTATTTTTAAATTTTTTTTAACTATGAAAAGTGCTGTATCATAGTAAGATAAGATGGCTCAGCCTTTTTTCGGCGATTGAAAGAATCCTTAAATTATATGTGGCTTTGAAAGAATACTTTTTAACAAAAAAGTTCTCATCAAAAAGTTGTTTGAGAGCGATACAAGCGAAATATATTTGTTTCATCTTCAATCATTGATCATTGACAGAAGAAAGACTCAATAGTCGAAGTGCTTTGTATATTAAAAGGAATGACAGAGTTGCTAAGTCAAAGAATCGAACATAACTTCCTTTAAAAGGAAGAGATCTCTTTAAAAATATAAAATTAGCGAAAATGCACGCAATAAGATTAATACCCACATTAAATCCATGTATGAAGAATGTATACATTACATAGATATTTGGATAAAACCTTTGCACTCATTGCCAACCCAACCCAACCCAACCCAATGTTTGTTGGGTTGGCAATACTTTTTTAGTCCAGTGTTCAAACCTTGCTCTGCTATCCCAGTCATAAATGAAACATAGGTACTTAGTGTTTTCTCCCTGCAGACCAACCATCATGCTCAAAACTTTCAGATCGCCACAAACTATCCGGTTATCCAGTTATAATTCTCATAATTTTCTTTGAGGTGTACATAATGCCCTAGAGGAAGAGAAGCATATGTGTTACCACTGAGCAGGAGTACCGCCTTCAGGCTTCTTTTTGAAGAATCAATAAAAAACCTCCATTTATGAGCTTTGTATTTAATTCCAAACTTTTGAACCAAACCTGAAATATCACAACAGTAGACCAACCCGCCTTCTTGTTTGAAATAGTCAGTAAATTCATGATCTCTAAATATGTACTGATAAAAAGATGTTCCAGCAGCCAGTAGCTTTTTTTCTTTTAGTCTAAAACCCAATAGTTCAGTATTCTCCTTGGTAAGTCAAGCTCAGACTGCGCGAAAAGTTGTGAGGTGGCATAATCTGAAGGATCTTGGAAATCACAGTCATCTTCATTCACTAGAGCTGATCTCACCTAGCGTTGCTGGAGGCAGAAATATATTTGTTTCATCTTCAATCATTGACAGGAGAAAAACTTAATAGTCGAAGTGCTTTGTATATTGAAAGGAATGACAGCGTCGCTAAGTCAAAGGATCAAACATAATTTCCTTTAAAAGTAAGAGATCTCTTTGAAAATATAACATTAGCGAAAATGCACGCAATAAAATTAATCCTAAATTAAATCCATGTATCAAGAATGTATACATTACATAGATATTTGGATAAAAGCTTTGCACTCATTTAAATGGTTAGTATCAAAACAAAATCAGGAGTTACATTTTGACAATATCACAGATTGTGTTGTATATTTGAGAAACAAAGGAATCACCATTGATGATGTTGCACTATTTGAATTAAAACATTTTCTCAATTCCAAACAAAGTGAGTTTTATGGTGAACTAGCTGAAAAATACTTTTCTTTAATGTGTGCAATGATAGTACTTGATTTACTGAACTATAGAAGATTTGTGATAAAATTTTTCATTATTTTTCCCAGATTCAGCACCCAAAAATCAATAAAGATCGCCTTTAAGTTTCTAAAAAGTTTTTTGTTCACAGGCCTATGTAATTAATTAATTACTGATAATTTCTTCCTTTTAACATTTCAGAAAATGACTTCCACGACGATTTATTTTTTAACAAACTCTCTTTTTGAGTCACCATGAGTGAGCCAAAAAGAGCCACACTAAGCGGGTGGCCTTTGCATAAATGATGAATTTCCATTGCTTCCGGTTTCTTTTTAATCTCATCTATGTTTACACCTAAACAACTAGCGAATAATTCGAAAGTTTCATCAATTTTAAAAGTACCATCAACCTAAAAATTAATTAAAATGTTATTTATTATAAAAAATTAATAAATTACACAGACTGTATAAGTTAATTACCTCAATAAGATGAGTATTCGATTCATTAGCCAAAATACTTTTATTTTGAGTTGTAATCATGATTCGACAACCCAAATCAAAAGCGTCAATAACAGATCTATCATAAACGTTATCCAAAATGATTAACATATGATTATAAAGTAGTTTTTCGCGTATTTTTCTTTGTAATTTAATTTTAAGGCTTTCAATTGATGAATAATTTTCGTTCCATTCATTTCCACACAATTTTAAATACAACCTAAAAAAATTTTTTATGAATAAAAAAGTTCTTTTAAAAACAAAATTATTTACTTAGATAATAATTTTAATAATTGATCTGAATTAATATCCCCCGCTGTTATCCAATAAACTTTTCCCCCAAATACTTCCAAAACTAAGTCAACATTCATTATTCCAACGACCAAATTTGATTTTCCAGAACCGGCCATTCCGTATAAAACAACCTTTCCATCAACAGGTAGCTTTTGGAGAACATTTTGAACTTGGGTAATCTATAAATAAGTTCATTAAGTATTAAATTAAAGTAATAAATAAATTTTATTTTTGTTAGATTCTCACCCGATTTATCCAAGTCTTTTGCATCATCAAAACAAACATTTATGATAATAAAAAAAGGAATAAAAGAAACACTTATAGATACCTTATCTTTCCTATTTACATAATGCAAGGGTTTTCTAGGAAAATCACCAAAGTTTAAAACGCTTTTAAATAATTCCTCGTTCTTAACTTTATCTTCCAATCTACGCCTAATCCTATCATAAATCCAATCAACATGTGTTTTTAAAATAACATTTACAAACTTCTCATACTTGGTCTCATAATTCAACAAATCTTCATAAAACATCTCATTTGCCTGACCTTCGGGTACCTGCTCAAACAATTTTTGAGGTTAGAAACATTAAAAGCATTAAAAGCAATGAAATGTTACCTCCCGAATTTTGCTGCATAATTCTTTAGACGCTATTCCAGCTTCATAAAGATGATCGAGCAGTGCGAGCACATTCACGCTTTGTTTAATGTTCTCTAACTCCTCCTCAACTGCGAATTTGTACTTGCAGTTCATCTTCGAATCTAAAACGAATTCGATTCTTTGGTTTATAATACGATTTAGTAAGAGTACGCTACCTATTCATTTTAATTTGAAAAAAAACTTAATACACAACGACCTACAGTGAGGGATGTTTCACAAATATTTGTTAAACTTGTCATAACTTGTCAAGATGCTTACTTCATAGCCGCCAACTTAAATCTCTCAAAACAAGTTCTTTGTTTATAAATCAAAGATTTATGTTTTATTTTAATCGTATATTATGATTATTTATAAAAATCTTATTAAATAATCATTATTTAATTCAAATTATAAGAATTTATGGATATTAGAAATTTTTAATTGGTTAATAAATAAATAAAAAAGAATAAGTTGGTACCATTTCTTGTCATTTCAAAATTAATCATTATTTGTGAGGTTATGTTATTTGTTAAGGTTAAGGTTAAAATGGATGATTTTATTCCAACGAAAGGCTCACAAATCAAGGAACACCCCACGGATAACTTTAAAGTAATAAAATATGAATCACACAAACCAAAAAGAAAAAATGATACTTATAAAGAAGCAGTGGAAGAAAAATTGGATATTAAAGCCAATGAATTGAATATAAAACGTGCCAAGTTTGAAATAATGAAATTTGGAATGTCTGGGTTTGATCAGCAGAAAAAGGAGGAGGCTAAGATTCAATTAGCCATAAAATTGGGGGCGAAACCTCCGAAGAATAAATATAGGAATTATAAAGAGTTGATTGAAGAGAAAAAGAGGGAAAAATTGGAGGAAGAAAAGACGATTAAATTACAGCAAAGTGGTAAAAATAAAATGGGGAAATCTATTGCTAAAGGAAAAAGCTTTGATAGGAAGAGAAGGAAAGGAAAAGAAACGAAAGGTTTATTAGATGTTTATGGTAAAGTTGATAAAAATAAAGTTAATGTGAATATGTAAAATAAAAACTTTTTTATTGATTTTGATTTTATTTATTTAAAAAAATAGTATCGATACGAGTATGAAAACTTACCCATTTCATAGATTGTTGACCTGAAGAGACTTAAGTCAAATATTAGATTAAATATTTGCATACTTGTTTGGCAAGGTTATGGTAATTTAAACTTTTTTTCTTTAAAAAGATTATTTCTAGAAACAAATTTAATTAGTTATTATAAGAAATAATTTAAACTAAATTTTCTAAAAATTATAAACAATCAAGTTATTTCTTTTTTAAGTGGGGAAACTAGTAAAATAAAAAATGTACTAAGTATACTGTATTTTTTAATTCGGAGGAGTGCTTTCAAATTGAAGCGCCAAAAAGAAAGGTTGCTATTGGTCAGTTTTAAGCAAAAATTACACTAGGAAAATTCGAGATGTTGAGAAACATCCGGGTTTAGCCGCACGTCTCTCAGTATGGCTAAACCCGAATGATTCTAGTTCTAGGTCTTGTATTAGTTTTAGTGATAGTGTCAGTGTAAAACTAGAACTAGAAACATTCGGGTTTAGCCATGCATCTTCAGTATGGCTAAACTTGGATGATTCTAGGTCTTCTGTTAGTTCTAGTTTTTGTTCAATAAAGATATACAATATAGTAATATCTAGCACTAGACCAAGAACTAGAAAAATTCGGATTTAGCCACACGTCTCTCAAGACGGCTAAAGCCGAATGATTCTAGGTCTTGTGTTAGTTCTAGTGATAGAGTAAAACTAGAACTAACACTAGAACTAGATGTAGCGCTAAACCCGAATGTTCTAGGTCTAGTGTTAGTTCTAGTTTTTGTTCAATAAGAATATACGACATAGTAATATTATTACAAAAGTTGTTTTATTACAAATATACTTATTAAATTTTTTAAATCCATTTTCTTAGCCTCACTGCTTTCAATTGCTAATATAGAAAGATCATTCAGCCGCGATTGTCCCATACTATTTCTTCTATAGTCCTTTATTATTTTTAACTTGCTAAATGATCTTTCTACAGAAGCAACTGTTACAGGGAGTGTGAAGAACAATATAAAAACAGAAAATACATCCGATATATCAGTTTCTAAGCAATTATATTTGGTCATTACTAAGTTAGCAAAATCTTTTACACTTTGCAATTCTTTTAACTTGTATAAATTGCAATGAAAATTGTTCACTTAAAAAAGTTGAATACTTCTTTTGTAATTTTTCACATTCTTTTAAAATATCTTTGTCTTTTAACGTTGATAATCTTTGTGGATCCAGAAATCCAAAATAATTTCTTAATTTTTCCATGCTTTTAAATCTTTCATGTAGTTGATGTGAAATAGTATCTATGACAACATTAAATATTCCAACTCTAAACATATCTTCTCTTGAAGAAAAGTGATAATTTTTCGCCAATTCATCAAAATGGTGTTTCACTTATTTAGGGTGTCGTTTCTTTTGAAACTCAAGGGGAACATTCCAAGTTCTTGCAATTTCTGCAGCCTCACCTTTTATTTCAGTAAATTTTGATCTACTTTCTGAAACTTTATTATAAGCTTGGTTCAAAACAGTTTTGGCTTCATCTAAATCTAGAGAAGTCAATCTTCCAGACCATCGAGTAGGATTTAAGTTTTTTAAAGTTACATTTGATTCGCCTGTGAACTTTGAAAGCAAATCCCATCTATTAACAGAATTTCCAAAAAATGAATATATTTCTTGGAGTATAACGAAAAATGCGGACACATCTTTATTTTTCTCTATTGCATCTTTAACCTTAATCATTATGACAAGATTTAAATTATGGCTTGCACAATGAACGTACTCTGCATTTTGTTGAATGTTCTTTATTTTTTGTTGCAGACCATTGTATATACCACTCATTACATTTGCTCCGTCGTATCCTTGACCAATACATTTTTCAACTGGTATCTTCATTTCGTCTAATATAGACAGAATTTTATTTTTCATTCCCTCAGCAGTTTTTTACCCGTTCTTGGGAATTTTAAAAAGTTTTAAAGACAAATTTTATTAATGTATACTTTTAACAACAGTTTTTGTAATTCTAATTAAAGTCTTTAAATTTTTTCAAAATCGTTGAGAGCCCAAGGGCCCTCAGGATCGACGGGCCCCGACGCAATGCGTCCTTTTGCGACCCCGTAGTTACGCCACTGAATATTAGAACTAACACTAGACCGAGAACTAGAAACATTCGGGTTTAGCCGTCTTGAGAGACGTGCGGCTAAACCCGAATGATTCTAGTTCTAGATCTTGTGTTAATTTTAGTGATAGTGTCAGAGTAAAACTAGAACTAACACTAGACCTACAACCAGAATGTTTCTAGGTCTAGTGTTAGTTCTAGTTTTTCTTCAATAAAAATATACGACGTAGTAATATCTTATGCTAACTAGCGCTACCTACTACTGGTACTAGAACTAACACTAAACCGAGAACTAGAAACATTTGGGTTTAGCCGTGCGTCTCTCAAGACGGCTAAACCCGAATGAGTCTAGTTCTAGGTCTAGTCTTAGTTCTAGTTTTACACTGGCACTATCACTAGAACTAACACAATACCTAGAACTAGAATCATTCGGGTTCTTAGTTCTAGTTTTATACTGGCACTATCACTAGAACTAACACAAGACCTAGAACTAGAATCATTCGGGTTTAGCCGCACGTCTCTCCAGACGGCTAAACTCAAATGTTTCTAGTTTTCGGTCTAGTGTTAGTTCTAATTTTACACTAGTACTACCACTAGAACTAACACAAGACTTAGAACTAGAATCATTCGGGTTTAGCCGTCTTGAGAGACGTACGGCTAAGTCCGAATGTTTCTAGTTCTAAGTCTTGTGCTAGTTCTAGTGGTAGTACTAGTGAGTTAGCATAAGCTATTATTATGTTGCACTACTATATTTTTATTGAAGAAAAACTAGAACTAACACTAGACCTAGAACTAGAATCATTCGGGTTTAGCCGCACGTCTCTCAAGACGGCTAAACCCGAATGTTTCTAGTTCTCGGTCTAGTGTTAGTTCTAATTTTACACTAGTACTACAGCTAGAACTAACACAAAACTTAGAATTAGAAACATTCGGGTTTAGCCGTACGTTTCTCAAGATGGCTAAACCCGAATAGTTCTAGGTCTAGTGTTAGTTCTAGTTTTAGTTTAATAAAAATATGCACTAAAGCTAACACTAGACCGAGAACGCACGTCTGTTAAGACGGCTAAATTTGTTTAGTTCTAGGTCTTGTGTTAGTTCTAGTGATAGTGTAAAACTAGAACTAGAAAATATCGGGTTTAGTTGCACGTCTCTCAAGACTGCTAAACCCGAATTATTTTAGTTCTAGGTCTTGTGTTAGTTCTAGTGACAGTGCTAGTGTAAAACTAGAACTAACAAATTAAACAATAGAGTATAGTAATTATCATTATTTATTTTAATTTGTTATGTAGTTAAAAGAAATATATTAATTAAATTGTGTGTTGTTATTAATTATTAATAATAAATCAATGTCTTTAATTTTAAATCGATAAAGTAGAAATTTATCCCGCCTAAAATCTTGGTAACATTTTGTTTTAAAAGTTACCAACGATAAATTTTTGTCCCTGTTTGTGAAGCTCTTAGTAAGCGGCTTGGCTTATTTTGATGATTGTGTCAAAACAAACGTCAATTATCCATAAAAATTCAACAAAATCGTCCTTTACGGCAACGAAAAACGTTAAAATCAACATCAACGTATTAAAATACGACAAAATGAAACGGTTTTCTTGGAATTCCCGCTGAAAAATCTTTAAAGAAATTTAGTGATGACATAAACAACAACAGCATAAAATGTCAATTAACAATACGAATGGTACCGCCAAAGTTAGAGGCCCCGGTAGGCCCCCAAAAAAGATTATATCGTGCACGTGGTGTAACGAAGGAAAATTACCGTTAAAATACGTCCTTCCCACTCAAAATGGTAAGAAAGAATTTTGTTCGGAAACGTGTTTATCAGAATTTCGTAAAGCGTACGTAAAAGGGGCCTGTTTACAATGTGACAATGTAATAAGGGGTAGTAATAACCCCTCAAAAGATTATTGTTCGATATATTGCATGAATAAACATCAAAAACGTAATGATGGCAACGGAAAAATATTGGCTGTGACCCCTACAACTGCAATGGAAAGTTCACAAGGTTCTCCGGGACCGTTTCAATACGAAACTTATCAACCGTTCGATTGGGACGAGTACCTACGTGAAACAAATTCGATAGCTGCCCCAAATAATTGTTTTAAACAAGCTCCGAATCCGCCGATTAACGAATTTAAAATGGGGATGAAATTGGAGGCGTTAGATCCCCGAAATGTAACTTCAACGTGCATAGCAACTGTGATAAGCATTTTAGGGCCGAGATTACGCCTCCGATTAGATGGCAGCGATAATAAAAACGATTTTTGGAGGTTGGTCGATTCTAGTGAGATCCATCCGATTGGACATTGTGAGAAATCGGGGGGGATGTTACAACCTCCTCTTGGTTTTCGAATGAACGCCAGTTCTTGGCCTATGTTTCTATTAAAAACGTTAAATGGGGCGCAAATGTCACCGCCAAAGGTATTTCAAAAAGAACCCGTCGGACCCAAAAACAATATGTTTCAAGTCGGTCAAAAATTAGAGGCTGTTGATAAAAAGAATCCGCAACTAATTTGTACAGCGACCGTGGGGGCTGTTAAAAACGACCAGATTCATGTTACTTTTGATGGTTGGAGGGGGGCTTTTGATTATTGGTGTCGGTACGACAGCCGGGATATTTTTCCTGTTGGGTGGTGTGCTAAATCGGGACATCCCATGCAACCACCGGGGCAAAAAAATAGTAGCACAGCCAGTCGGTAAGTAAATAACGCACAAAATTAAATAAAGACGATTTAAAATTATGTTTTAATCAGATTTAAATTAAAATCAACCCCGCAACCCACTCCGCCCCAGCAATCAGCGCCTGTGACTTCATCAACGCCCCCGACAACAGCAACAACAATAAGTTCTAGTACTTTAGATGTCCAATCACCGGAAGCGGATACTTCAGCGCCTCCGCCTCCCCCTATAGTCGTTCATTTATATAAAACTTGTTTGGGAGGGCCACTTTTTGACGCCACCCTTTTAAAACCATCCGTTGAAGATCAATCGCCGGTTGGAGTAGCCAAAAAATTGATAGCGGAAATAATGCGGACTTCGCATAAAGCGGAAACGATACTGGCGAGATTGGGGGCTTTGCGTGGCGATGAAATGGTTATAACGCATGAGGGGAGTACGTATACAATAAAATTACCCGTTTTGACAGGAAAATCCGATTTGGAGAATGTTTTTGAGGCGTTGTCTACGAGTTTGGGGTGTTGCTCAAATTTATTTGGTAAATAATTATTTTTTTATATTATTCATAGCACAATTGTATAACACCTAGTAAATACATACTTATTTTTGACATCACACAAAATTAAACAAGATAATGTTTTTGCAGCTTTTTCCAGTGATCTAGTCTGCTTTATACATAACAGATAAATATTGCGATAGGCGGAACACACGTTTTGATTATTACTGTTTTTGTTATGATTCTGCACTATTGCTCGCGTTTGAATTGACTATACTCTATTTTTTATTTAAGAGGAGTGTTTTCAAATTGAAGCGCTAAAAGAAGGGTTGCCATTGGTCAGTTTTAAGCAAAAATTACACTAGGACAATTCGAGATGTTACCGGCCTCCTAAAAACTTTCGGGTTTAGCCGCACGTCTCTCAGTATGGCTAAACCCAAATGATTTTAGGTCTTGTGTTAGATCTGGTGGTAGTGCTAGTGTAAAATTAGAACTAACACTAGACCTAGAACTAGAAAATATCGGGTTTAACCGTGCGTCTTCAGACACTTTCTAGTTCTAGGTCTAATGTTGGTTCTAGTTTTAGTTCAGAGCTGTTACAAGTACAGGTGTCCCAATTTCGATGTCCGCATAGGCTATCTCCGAAACTAAAAGAGATAGAAAAAAAGTAGCTTACATGTCATGATCTCGTTTTTCGAGAAAATGCTAATGCCGAAAACTCCGAACAGCTATCGTCTTTTGTTTTCGCCCTATCGGCAAAAACTGAAAATTTTGCGAAAACGACAATCGCGAATATCTCACTTATTATCAAAGATGGAGTATTATAAATAAAACATTATATGGGCAACTTTTTACGAAGAATTCAGGGGCGTAGGTAGAATTTTTTTCCCATCTTTGGTTTTCGAGATTTGAGACATAATTTTATTTTTTTAAATGGAGACCATAGTTGGCTATGACCTAAAATAATTTGTTATTTTCTTCTGACAACAAATATATATAGTTTGTGGGGTATATTTCTTATGGTTGTTGAATAATTAACATAAATTCATTTTGTTCTATCTAAAACTAATGTATGTATTTAAAAGTTAATGTTGCTATGGTGATAACCATACATACTATGATGGAACATAATGTATCAAATAATTGCCAAAGTTTGTATTTAAAAATTCGATAACAACTCTGGCATTATGAGCTGGTATGCATGTTAGGTGTCAAAGTATAACAAAACTAAATAAAACTTTACAATGAACTTCGAAAATTATGAAAATGTAACATGATGGAATGCTATATGTTATCAGATAAGAATGCGACGTTAGCCGCGGAATTATATTTCACAAGGTATCCGGAAAGAAGACAACCGCACGTAAGAACTTTTAGCCGGTTAGCAGAAAATTTAATAGATTTTTGGTCCATCCCCAAACCACGTGCAAAAACATACCAAAATGGCCTGCAAGAGGATGAAGTCAATGTGTTGGCTTCACTTGCGATAAATCCATCAACATCTTGCAGAGAAATTGAACAAGACGTCTGACCCAAAAACCGCTGCTCCCGAATATGAAAGAAAAATATGTATAAACCATACAAAGCGGGCCTAACTCATTATTTACGTGCCGGAGATGTCAATCTAAGATTAGAATTTTGTAGATGATATTTAGAAAAATAAATAATCTGCTGTTTGTTCAAAATGTCATCTGGACCAATGAAGTCTCTGAGTGTTCAAAGAAGGTTGAGGTTCAATGTATGGTGTGCCCTTTTAGATAATAGAATGTTGGCATATAGTATCTGCCATAAAAACTTAAACTCAGGTAATACCTCAATATATCAAGGCAGCACATTGTGCCTTTGGTCGACAGTTTGCCATTAAATAAGTCTCAAATGATATATTTTCAATATGACGGAGCACCAGCACATAATGCCAGAGTTGTTAGTGAATTTTTAAATACTACTACAAACTTTGGCAATAATTGGAAACGATGGGCACGTTCAGCCGGTGTCAACTGTTAAGTTGCTATATTAGCAGTCGCTGCTGAACGATATGCTAAGTCAGCGCTGTTACGCAGCAGTTTAGTAAATATCTCAGCGTAAGTAATCTGCGCTTAGTTTGTCAGCGGTTGTGAAATTCTAGGTTAGGATTAATATTATTTGTTTCTCCCCTTTAATTTTGAAAACTGGCAGAACTGTATAAAATGAAATGAGCCTTAAAATCAACATCATCATCTATTATCTCTTGTAATAACACAAAATTTTCAAAAATATTATTGTTGGCCATAGTTTTAGGTTATGCTGAACTGCTAATTCTCAATCGCTTGTTCAGCCGATTTCGTTCCGCTGTATTAAAGCTCATACAACTATCTGACTGATTTAATTCAACTGTTGACACCTGCTGAACGTACCCAATGTTTTCCATCGTGGCATTCTTATCACCATAACAACATTAAGTTTTAAATACATACAATAGTTTTAGAAAGAACAAACAAAATTGATACATTACGTTCCATCGTAGTATGTATGGTTATCACCATAGCAACATTAACTTTTAAATACATACATTAGTTTTAGATAGAACAAAATGAATTTATGTTAATTATTCAATAACTATAAGAAATATACCCCACAAACTATATATATTTGTTATCAGAAGAAAATAACAAATTATTTTAGGTCATAGCCAACTATGGTTTCCATTTAAAAAAATAAAGTTATGTCTCAAATCTCGAAAACCAAAGATGGGAAAAAAATTCTACCTACGCCACTGAATTCTTCGTAAAAAGTTGCCCATATAATGTTTTATTTATAATACTCCATCTTTGATAATAAGTGAGATATTCGCGATTGTCGTTTTCGCAAAATTTTCAGTTTTTGCCGATAGGGCGAAAACAAAAGACGATAGCTGTTCGGAGTTTTCGGCATTAGCATTTTCTCGAAAAACGAGATCATGACATGTAAGCTACTTTTTTTCTATCTCTTTTAGTTTCGGAGATAGCCTATGCGGACATCGAAATTGGGACACCCTGTACAGGGTGGGCAAATTCGGGTGTTATTATAGACTATCTCAGAAACTATAAGAGATACGAAAAAAGTAGGTACCATGTCCCGGTCTCTTTTTTCGAGACTAACCCAATCCCGCAAACATCAAACCTCTATCTTCTTTTGTTTTTAAGTTATAGCCAAAAAGTCATATTTTCGTGATTTCAAAAAATGCTCATATTTCGTTTATTTTTGAAATCAGAGAAATGGGGTTGATGCGTTCTTAAGACACTTTTTTAAGTAGAATATACTGCCGTTGAAAAATTTTAAAAATATTTGATGATTTTTGAGATACAGCACAAAGTTGTATTTTTTTAAATACAAACTATACTTGATTATGATGTTAATGAAAAGAGCATATTTTTAGCTTTCCAATGATGTATCGCATGTATGGTGTATTTGCGGAAAATAAGCGTTAATTTTCAATTCCAAAATAGTAAGTTCAAAATTTTGATTATAGTAGGCGGGTTCGGACAGTAATTACTACCTAATTGCTATATGGTTTTGCACAAATAGGACAGAAAGTTGGTCTTGTACCATTATGCAGGATAAAGTTTGTTTTGTACCAACGAATAAAGACTTTGAATAGTTGATTTAAATTTCTCAGTGAATTATCCCTGACTTTGTTCACCAATAAAATATTATTTGTAGATAAAATTTGTTTATTAAAAATACAAGAAACGTATTAATTAATGAATAATTAAATATGAACAATAACTTTAGGGACTAAACAGTCACAGACTGTGTCATCTTCTTCTACTAAACTTACTAGTTGTAAGGTTAGAACAGTTGGGTATCAATGAATGAAATCTTCGATAGTATCTTCCCAGTTTTCCCCAACCATGAGATTTAGAAATTTTTTAATATTAACAACTTTTTCTTTTGAAATTGGGTGAGATAGAAGAAGATTAGGGATCATAAACTGGGCAGCGGACTTTCCATTGAAACGATGTTTATATGGGATATGGAGCCTTATCTATCATTTTCAAAGAATCATTTTTTAACTTTATCGCTTTATGTATTTAAAGATAATGAGGAATTTTTAAGTGGGAAACTCGTTTCGAAAAATTCATGAATGAAATGATCAGTAAACTCACGTTACTATAGTAACTAAGTGGCATTTAACGTTTTCCTCGCCTACTATAATTAAAATTTTGAATATTAATCTTTAATATTTTAGAATTAAAAAATAACGCTTATTTTCCCCAAATACACCATGCGTGCAATACATCATTGGAAAGCTAAAAATATGCTCTTTTCAGTAACACCATAATCTACTATAGTTTGTATTTAAAAAAATACAACTTTGTGTTGTATCTCAAAAATCATCAAATATTTTTAAAATTTTTCAACGGCAGTATATTCTACTTAAAAAAGTGTCTTAAGAACGTATCAACCCCATTTCTCTAATTTCAAAAATAAACGAAATATGAGCATTTTTTAAAATCACGAAAATTTGACTTTTTGGCTATAACTTAAAAACAAAAGAAGATAGAGGTTTGGTGTTTGCGGTATTGGGTTAGTCTCGAAAAAAGAGATCGGGACATGGCACTTACTTTTTTCGTATCTCTTATAGTTTCTGAGATAGCCTATAATAACACCCAAATTTGCCCACCCTGTACAGGGAAAGTACTCCCAGTAACCAGTACAAGTAGCGCTATAAATTATACACCTGCATTCAGCACTATGAGCTGCACTAACTTGAAATAACCGACCCGCGTCGATGCCGCGCCGCCCAGTCGCCAATACCTACAAGATTAAACACGTTTCTCTGTCTGCAACTATCAAAACTTATTGAAACATCAAAAATACAAACTGCGAATTATTTTGCATATTTTAAATTTTGAAATAGAAAAGAGATGGGAGGGGAATTAGGAATGAATCGAACACTATGTAGTGAATGATAAATGATAGGTATAAGAACAGTTTATAAAATTGTCATTTTACTTACTATTGAAAGTACTGGAAGTAGATAAAGTTTTTGTGTTTAAGATCAAAACACAAACATGCGCGCACTGCGATACGCTAAACACACGTTTAGGTTATTACTGTTTTTGTTATAATTCAACACTTGCTCGCGTTTGAATCGACTAGGGCAGTAGGTCACTACATCGAACGGCTTCATCCTCTGAAGGCGGCACAGGACATCCTTGTTGTCGAGAAGCAAAATGGCCTCGATGTTGGGATGATCGTGCATTCTTTTCTCATGTTTAGATGCATTCACTTTGCACCTTAGTGCTTTGTTTTGGAATCAGACTTGCATTTGTATTGCAAGTACAAACCCACAGTTGGATTCCATATGTTCATTTTGGTTTTAATACTTTCTTGTATATTAGCAACTTGTTTCTTCGTGATAACGTTGATTTTCTGCTAATATAGTTGTTTAAATTTGATATCAAGTTCGTCACGTTTTTTTTAAATTTATTATTAACCCCCATAATGTTCTTGTCTTTTTGGTATTTTTTCTTGTTTACACATGAGCTTTCCATTTGAGTTTGGCATCCATACTGCATTGCCATTTATGTGTACTGGGACATAGGTTTAGTTTCGTATAAGTAAAGTTTATGTATGTCGATTTATTAAATTTGTATTTAATTTTATTAGCAATCGTTTGGTCCAGTTTTCTATTGAATTTAAGGCCAATTGTAACTTATTTGCTGCAACTACTTCATTTTCTGCAACAGCCAAGATTGCTGTGTCATCTGCAAATGTAGCTGTTAAAGTTTCTGGTATCTGAGGAAGGTCGTATGTGTAGAGTAAGTACAGGGTTGGGTCAAGCACACTTCTTTGAGAAACGCCGGCTTGTATTTAATGTAGTGATGAATAAGTGTTTTCTTATTTTACTCTAAAATATCGATCAGAAAGATACGATTTTAATAGTTGACATCCAACTGCAAAATCCAAAATTACGGCGGAGCAGACTTTATTTTCTTCCATTGCTATTTCGATAGTATTCGTTAGTCTTTGCATTTGGTCATTTTGTTGCATGTTGATTCCAAAACCCAAATTGATCTGTTGGTATTAGGGCTTTTTCTTCTACGACAGGTTTTAGTCTTTCTAATAGTAATTTTTCAAGTAGTTTTAATAGTAAGGCTAATAATGAGATTGGCCTGTATGATGTAACATCTGTTTATGGTATTATTATTTCAGCAACTTTCCATATACTTGGAAAGTATCTCTGTTTATAAGCAGCATTAATTATGTGCAATAGTTTTGTAATCGCCCGTTTTGGTAGATGTTTCAATGTTTCTCCATTAATTAGGTCATAGCCTATTGACTATGACCATGATTTCTTTATATTCAGTTTTTGTATTGCATAATAAAGTTTTTTTATTCTTACACATGGTATATTACTCTGCTGATCACTTGGAATTATGCTAGCGAGACTATTTAACATAGTTCTAGGACTGTCTGATTTAATGTTCAGCAAACAAATTAACTTTTTCTACTTTTCTCTCGAATTGGAGTTAGTGTATGTGTTTTTGGAACTTTAAGCTTTCTTTTTGCCTTCCACAGAGAATAATCAGTACTGGCGTCGTCAGTAAGGTCAATGCATCCTCGGTAGTTCGCTGAATGATTTTCTCCACAGTTGAAACATTTAGCCGGGATTTCTTTGGCTTTAGTGCATTTGCTGGTTCAGTGTTCACCAGCGCATTTAACACATGTCGGTTTTTTTGTGGCAGTAACCTTTGGTGTGGCTCCAACCTTGACACCTTTTGCACTGGGAATTTATTTGGATATTCTGTACTCTTCGATTTTGACACGCATTCCTAATATGTTTGTTATTTCATGGATTCTTTTTACATCTTCTGACGGTGCAAAATCCAAGATGTATAAAGGAAGAAACTCTTTTGTTTTGTATTTTAACAATTGGGCTCGTATAGTTTTAGGTTTTTTGTTTCTTTCAGCTTGTTTTATTATCCAGTCAGTCCCTAAAGCTAACTCATCTTTCTCTGTGGTATACACCACTTTGGTGATTACTAGAGGGTTAAGATTTTGTTGGGTTTTTAGACCTTCTATAATCCTTCAGGTCATCTATTTGTTTCTACAGAACAGCTTTATCTTGAGTGCGTTACTCCTTTATTTGTTCGATTTATTTTTTAAGTAGGGCGAAATATGGGTTTTCCTTTTTTAGGGAATCCATATCCGTTTTTGAAGTAAACTTTTCCATGTTATTGAACTATTTAATTATTTGTATTTATTTCACTCATATTATTATATTATTAGTATGTTTATATTCGCACTATTAGGCGAAAAAAAAGCACTTAACACTTGACGCACGATCGCAAAGCACATTCGCTCTTGAGCGATAAATATATAAATAAAAAATTATTTAAAAACAATTACTTTTCTTAATAAATTTGTCTTAATATAGCTTTGCAGCGTTCAAACATTGAATGTAAGAATTGCGTTTCAAAACCACCCCCTGCTAAGCGTAAACAAGCGGAACAAGAAGCTGCGACTTCAACAACGGTTACTGATGCTTCGATAGTTGAGTCACCGTTAACGGCTTTAAATAGGACGCCGACTCAAGAATGGGGGATTGAGGAAGTTATACAGTTTATTGAGTGTACCGACCCATGTCTTGGGACTCATGCTGATTTATTTAGGAAGCATGTAAGATTGAAATTTATTTATTATTACTTTTTAATATTTATTTTGATGATTTTAGGAAATTGATGGGAAAGCGCTGCTTTTATTAAACTCCGATATGATGATGAAATATATGGGTTTAAAGTTAGGCCCCGCGTTAAAAATTTGCAATTTGGTTGCGAAGTTGAAAGGAAGGAGACACAATATGTTGTAAAAAAATGTTTTGATTTTACGGTTTCTTCAGAACGTTAATTGTATAACTATATTTAATTCTTGGTGCTGAGTTAAAAACGTTCTATTTCCTCTCATCCCAAATCCTTTTTGTAAACGGTTAAGATTATCGCAACCTTTTTTTTTTATTTTATTTTTCGTCTAATTTTTAAGGATTATTGTAAATACACATGTTGAAATTATGGAAGAAAAATTATGAAATATATTATTATTATTATGATATGTAGCAACGGATTAAGTATTCTGAAGTTCTGATAAGTTTGCTTATATTTGTTTTGGAAAAAAATATTTTTCTATTAAAAGTAAATAAGAAAAATTTGTTGTTCGAATGTTCGAGATTCTCTTAATATATATGAAAGATTCTTGTAAATGTGTATTTCAATTTGTTTTTTTATTATAAATTTTTTCAACTGTTATTTCTCTCGGCTGAATACATAAGTTATTCATAGAGGTGTAACACAGATACGTTTTTTTTTTTAAATTTTCATCCTATATTTTGTAGAACATAATGAATAAAATGTACCCAAATAAATTTGTTATTTTTTTAATGGAAATTAAATAATACCACATCAATAATTTTAATACTTTTTTGATTTACACACAGTTATTTTAATTTTATACATAATTAAAACTTTAATTATTTTAGTACTTAAATATATTTAAAACTGCACAACAGCAGCAATTATTAAATAAAGTTTCAAAGTTGCCTCATTAATACCATTTAAAAATTCAATAACTAATCTTTGTTGTAATGTGAAAAAGGCACTTAATTTTAATCACAATGGAATTTTAATCGACGGTTTCAGTTGCAGTTATTTTATAATACACAGCCTTCAGTAATAAAGTGTTCGTTATTAGTTGATTATTTTGTTAAAATTTGTTCTTTCTCATTTAAAGTAGCTGCCTTAAATGTTTTAATTCGATTGAAATCAAAAATTTGTTCATATATACTTTAAATTAATTAATAAATTTTATGTTTAATTTTTTTTCTTAAATAAGCCTTGTTTGCTTTAAATAATGAATTAATAATGAATAAACAAATCGATATTGGGCTATCGTTTGTACCATGTAAGCCCTTTGATGTCTTAATAAACCAACAACACGAGGAATATCCACTTCCTAAAAAAAAAAAAAAAAATATATATTAATTTTTTTTATTCTACAGTATGTGCTCCCAGTAATAATATCCCTATACAGTATGTCCGTAAAGTAACGGATATAGGCGATAAAATCATAATAAACGGTTTATGGAAAAATCCCTGAAACGGGTCTAAAGATTAAAGTTTTTTGCAATTTGTTGGTGTAGTTTTCAAATTTTTTCCGCCATTTTTAAACGAGTTATGAAAACTACTTAAAGTAGTTAGAAAAAATTACTTCAAATTTGTATAATGATAAAAATAGCAATAGCCATGAGTAACTATGGCAACCAATTATTGTAAACAATTCCCTGAGTGTCAAAAACTGATTTAGTAAAGCTTCTTGAAGTGTGGTGGCGCGCCATCTTGTTGGAATAAATGCGGTTGGAATTGAGTTGTGTCAACATTATCGACATGGAAGGAATGACATCGCTTTGAAAAAATTTAAACATCTCTTTCCACTTAAGGTTTCATCACTAAGACTCTCTTGCGGATATTGGGTGTGCGACTTCCTTGGCTAATTTGGTTTTTCGGTAGCGCAATACAGACAAGTTTGTCTATTTACTTGTCCACTCAATGTAAATGTCCCTTCGTCGAAAAAATTATGTTTTTGACAAAGTCTGCGTCATCGTTGCAAAAACTACAATTCATTGCTCGTGAATCAGGTTTACTTTATGGGAATGATATTTTGCGGGTTTTAAAATTTTATGAACCGTTGATTTACTAATGTCCAAATTAGACGCAATACTCCTTACAGTAACATGAGGGTTTTCTTACCCAGCCAAAACCTCGATTTGTTGAACTTCCCTTGAAACATTTAGTAGGCCAGACTTCGAGAGATGGCCATGCTGTTTAAATTTAGTCACAGCTAGGCTCACCATACTTAGGCTAATGAGTTGGCGATCAGGATATGTTGTATTAAAGAGGTTAACTACTTACTAAATTAGTTTTTGACACTTAGGAAATTGTTTCATGTATTGTCATCATGTCAACAAATCTGAAGTAGTTAAACTTTAAAGTAATTTTTCTCGAAAATTTTCTTATGTAAGCAATATTAATATTGATTGTACTAGATTCAGAAAAAAATATTCTTTTATATTCCGTAATAAAAATGGGGGATTGCCATTTGAAAAAAATACCGCTGACGTCATAACTCGCTTAAAAATGGCGGAAGAAATTTAAAATCTACACCAAACAGTTGCAAAAAATTTAAATCTTTAGACCCGTTTCAGGGATTTTTCCATAAACCGTTTAAAATGATTTTATCGCCTATATCCGTTACTTTACGGACAAGCTATAGCTTCAGCTATATACCTACACTATGGAGAAAAGTAAAGGTGGTCTTCATACCTAAAGGCCTAAAGGTGGTAGGCGTTCAAACGCCGAGCCCAAGGCACACAGACCAATTAACCTTCAATACCCTAAGAATGGAGTGCTTGTCAATAGTCGGTGTCAGGTAGACTTAATAGACATGCAAACAAATCCTGACGGAAATTTCAAGCTTATTTTAGTTTATCAGGTCCACCTCACTAAATTCATACAGCTAAGTCCTGTACAAAGTAAAACTGCTGAAGAAGTATCGAAGATACTCTTAGATACTTAGATACTCCAGTCTGTCACTGGCAGGGAATTCGCTAATCGAGTTGTGGAAAGTTTAACGCAAATGTGGCCAGGTCTGAAAATTATGCACGGAAAAACCTCGTCATAGCTAGTCGCAGGGCAGTGTCGAACGTGCCAATCAAGATGTTCAAAGTATGCTGATGACTTGGATGGAAGACGAGAACTGCAAATGTGGTCAGAAGGACTTAGATTTGTACAACTTATGAAAAATAGAGCCTATCATCATGGAATTAAAAGGTCACCTTACCAGGCTATGTTCGGTTGTGATGTAAAAGCAAGCCTAAGATCTTGAGACAGTCCTCAACTGAGATAGTTTGTTACCAAGAGTCGACAAGAGGTGCTAGACATAAGCCTAGCCACGCCTCGCCTTAGTTCGCAAATCGCAAACTGACATGACAAAACAAACAGAATTCAGAATCCCCTCACTCACTGATTGGTGCTCTTTTTGTAGACACATCGACGAAGAGGTTGATGAAATCAAAACAAAGATTGAAAGCAGAGAGGATCTCGAAATAGCCTCTGTTCACCTAAACAATCTCATACATAGTGCGTATGAATCAAGCTGTCCAATAAAACACAAAAGAGCACAATCCAATGTGCCTTGGTGGAACAAGGACCTTGAAAACCAGCGAGTCATGGTTAGAAGACTATATAATAAAGTCAGGAATTCCAAACTCGAGCAAACATGGGATGTCTATAGAAAAGCCCTAACGGAATATAACTTGGCTATCCGCAAAGCCAAAAGAAAAACCTGGCGCAGCTTCTGTGAAGGCATAGACAATACGCCTACAGTTGCTCGTCTGCATAAGATCTTGGCAAAAGATCACAACACTGATCTAGGCCACCTATGCAAACAAGATGGTAAATATACAGAGGATGCTAAGGAATCGTTGGAGCTCCTACTGAGTACACACTTTCCTTCCTCAAAAGTCTGCCCCCATGCAGATGCCGACCCTGAAGTAATGGACATAACCCGTCCATCAGGTAGGGTTCGCAGCACAGCTGGGAATATTTTCACACCCAACAGAGTAAGGTGGGCTATCTCGAATTTCAAGCCCCTAAAATCACCTGGAGGAGATGGAATTCTGCCTATCTTTCTGCAAAAAGGCTTAGAAGAACTTCTCCCAATAATAATATCCCTATATATAGCTAGCTACAGCTTTAGCTATATACCCACTCTATGGAGGAAAGTAAAGGTGGTCTTCATACCTAAAGGTGGTAGGCGTTCAAACGCGGACCCCAAGGCGTACAGACCAATTAGCCTAACTTCATTTCTCCTCAAAGGGATGGAAAAGGTAATCGATCAATACCTAAGGAATGGAGTGCTTGTCACAAATCCACTCCACCCTAGCCAACATGCTTACCAGAAAGCAAAATCAACAATTACCGCTCTCCATGCTTTGACTAGCACCTTAGAGGAGGCAATTGCAACCAAAGAGATAGCCCTTTGTGCTTTCATAGATATAGAGGGTGCGTTTGATAACACCTCATATGAATCCATAGAGAAGGCTTTAAACGTAAAAGACATACATCCGTCGACAATCAAGTGGTGTATAGCCATGTTGAAAAGTCGGCAGATCACAGCCAGTCTGGGAGGCGAGTCGCTGACTATAAAGGCGCTAAGAGGATGTCCCCAAGGGGGAGTGCTATCACCTCTATTATGGTGCCTGGTAGTTGATGACTTGATGAACACCCTAACTAAAAACGGATTTAAGATACAAGGGTATGCTGATGACCTGGTAATCACAATCCGAGGTAAATATGATTCAATCATAACTCAGCTAATGCAGAAAGCCCTACTACTCACCAGTACTTGGTGCAGAAGCAATGGGCTCAGCATCAATCCCAATAAAATCGAAATAGTCCCTTTCACTCGGAGAAGGAAGCTACAAATAAAAGCACCCTCAATTGAAAGCAGAACTATTAACCTCAAAACAGAAACTAAATACCTAGGGGTAAGACTTGACAGTAAACTAAACTGGAACTCACACTTAGATAAGGTGAGGAAAAAGGCCATCATGGCAAACCAGATCTGCCGCAGGCTCCTAGGAAGGAACTGGGGTCTCAAACCACGAATGGCTCATTGGGCCTACGTAGCAATAATCAGACCCATGGTCGCCTACGCCTCATTGGTTTGGTGGCCAAAAACAAAACATAAGACAGCTCAACAACAGCTGGCACAAATCCAGCGGTTAGCATGTCTTAACATAACGGGTGCAATGAGATCCTGTCCGACGGCTGCTTTGGAAGCCCTACTCGGTCTCACACCGCTCCACATATATATACAAAAGGAGGCAGCCTTAAGTGCCTTATCACTGAAAACAGTTTCTTCACTCAAGTTGATGCAGGGTAATCTCAGAGGACACCTCGAGATCCTCAAAGACCCATGTCTAAATCACCTGATTGAAATTAAAACGGACCTTATACCGACGGAATACAATTTCAACCAACCGTATAAGGTCATATTTAGTAGCAGGGATGATTGGGCGAAAGGAGGGCCTCAACTAAAAAGAGAAGCCCTAGCCTGGTACACCGATGCCTCAAAGACAGTAAGATCTGGAGTAGGCATGGGCATCAGTGGACCAAATAGCCACATCAAATTGCCCCTCAGCTCGGACTTAACAATTTTCCAAGCAGAAGTTCTTGCTATAAACTTCTGCACCGCTTTGAACCTACAGAAGGGACAAAAAGGTGCATCCATAAACATTTTCACAGACAGTCGAGCCTAAGGCTCGACTTTAAGGCGGGCCTTAAAGGCAATTCAGGCCTACACGTGTGGCTCCGCACTGATCAGAGAGTGCACCAACAACCTGAGAGAACTCGCTAGGGGCAATGATGTTACCCTATGGTGGGTTCCAGGTCACAGCAACATTGAGGGCAATGAGAAGGCCGACAAGCTGGCCAAAGAGGCAGCAAACACGCCCTTCATTGGACCCCAACCTGGATGTGGACTACAAAAAAGCTACCTAAAACAAATAATCAACAACTGGGAGGCTTCAAAGATAGCCTTACGCTGGAAAGAACTTCCAGGTCACAGACAAGCGAAGAGTATGATCAAGTCGCAAAACAAAACCAAAGAGGTTTTATGCCTCAGCAAAGGGGATCTAAGAACGCTCTCAGGCTACCTAACCGGCCATGTGCCCCTAAAATACCACCTCTTCCACATTGGACAAGCTGAGAAACTGCTGAACATATACTGTGCAATTGCGTCGCCAGAGGACGTCTAAGGCACAACGTCTTCGGTAAAACTCCCCTGTTACCTACCGACATAAAGGTTCAAGACCTCAGGACAATACTAAGGTTCATTAAGGACCTACATTTGCCCTAAACCTTTGGAGGGCTAAAGTTACAATAGATCTTATAGGTCGCGGTAACGAGAGGGGCCGCCCTCCTCAGCCCGGCAGCAATAATAATAATAACTGATATAGTTGAAAATATAGAAAACGAGGAACACTTGGAACAAATTCGTAAGATGTTGGAGGGAGACAGAAATGATGTTGAAACAATTACAGATGTAAACGAGAAAGAGTCTGTAGGAGAAGCAGCAGAAAAAAGAACAGGTTGTGAGCTTTGTAATCAAAACAAAAATGGAAAATGTGACCTATGTATGAAACGACAGACAATAGATACTAATAGATAGGCACAAAAAATTCATTACAAATACAAGACATAGTACAAGCAAATAAAATGACAGAATTATCGAACAAAAAGTTTCCTGTGTGCAAAATAGGTATCAGAAAAAACGTCAGAAAATTCCTGACGTTGACAGAGGTAGAGGCGACTTCCCCAATGTTTTAATGGTTGTACTTGAATGTAATGATGATGGGTTGTATAAATTGGGTAACCAGTATGGCACTATTCCTGAATTTGAGGTTTTATGCCTCAGCACAGGGTATCTAAGGACGCTCTCATGTTTCCTGGCCCTAAAATACCACCTCTTCCACATTGGACAAGTTAACGGTCGAACTTGTCGACTTTGCAACAACGAGTCAGAAACAGATGAACATAGGGTAAAAAGCCAGTAATTGACCGTTGGTCAGTGTTTGACCGTTTTTGTAAAAAAAATTTAAAAATAAGGTTCCAAGGAATATATAAAAAAAAATAAATCTGTCCACAAATAGCCACCAGTCTCTTCTCCACCTCCTACTACGCAAAAAGTCTACGATCATACCGTTCTTGAGTTCTTGTTGTTTAATTTGCGCTAACTGCCGGCCTACTCACATCGTGCTAAAAATGGTAATTTTTATGTTTAGAAATTCGCCTAAACAAGGTCGTATTATTCAGCCATTTTTGCATGTATGGTGGTTTTTTTTTGTTTGCCAGTGATTTAATAATGTTTTTTATTGGTTGTATTAAAAAATTACCGCTTTAATTAATTATTTGTTAAAATAAAGGCGGTCAAAGACTAGTAGTTCTAAATTTAATTAAAAATTAGTGTTTGACCAAATGGTCAAATACTAGACGAATTGGTTGTGGTATAATCTCACAAGTATTTATATTTGATTAATAAAATGGAAAAATGTGTAATACCTGTTTTTAAAACTTGCTGCTTAAACTGTTTAGTATTTGACCAAAACTTTTATACTTTAAAAGTAAGATACAATCAGTTTAAATATGCGGTCAATTACTGATTCTTCTTTTGGTCATTTATAGGACATAAACACGTCAAACACTGAGTTTTTTAACCGATTTTGAATTTTATAAATATTTAAGCCTAATATAAATATAAGTGTAAATGTTTGGTTTTTTTCTATTTTTTTTAAGCCTTTTTTATAACAATAAAAGTAATTGAACACACTTAAACAGTAATCAATCTGTAAAATTAAAAGGATAAAAGGTAGGTCAAACACTGACTCTTATAGTGGTCAATTATTATCAAAAATGGAAAATCTATATGGAAAATTTAGCAAATATAAATCAGGTTCACTTTTTTCAGTACCAATATGACAACGAAGCCTCTCATCTTCAAAAGGCTTTCGATGCAAGAAGTAGGGGTTTATCTTATGAAAAAGCAGCCAAGATGTTTAATGTACCAAAGTCAACTCTTATTTATAAAGAAGAAGGAAAAATACCAATGCAATTTGAAAATGAGCCCACCAGCATTTTTAAATTCTGATGAAGAAATGCTACTGGTTGAATGGTTGTTTCATTCAGCAGTCCTGTTACAAAAACCAGTTGGAAAACACAAAATTTGGGTGAAAAGTTAAGTCAAGAACATTTTGCTCCATTTAAAGAGTCAAAAAGTATAAACATTTAATCAAAGTGGTCAAACACTGAATGCGAAATACAGTTATTCTTTTTAATTTTAAAAAATATTACTTTATGATGTTATATTTTATATGTAGGGTAAGCAACTTTAAATGAATCAGATGTGTATTTGATCATATTTTGATCATTTTATGTAAAGGCAGAGGGATCTACAAGAAAAATAATATGACTCGGTCAAACACTGACATTAAAATATCCTTAATAGGTCAAACACTGGTGCGTTTACCCTATACTGTGTAATTGCGTCGCCTAAGACAAAAATTTTTCGGAAAAGCCCTTTTGACACCTACCAACATAAAGGAACAAGACCTTGGAGCAATACTAAGGTTCATTAAGGACCTACATTTGCCTTAACCTTTTGGAGGGCTGAAGTTACAATAGACCTTATAGGTCGCGGTGACGATTATCGCTCCCCTCAGCAATAATAATAATAATGTGGGGTGTATGAAACATTTATGAATCACTGTAAATAATTTTTTTACCTGATTATGATCAACTGTATAAAGTAATAAATCGCATAAAATTGTTAACCCAGTCCTGCCAACTCCAGCGGTACAATGAACTAAAACCGGAGGATTTTTGTTATGTCCAGGTGGTATCTCTGACATTGAATGTTGTTGAACGGACTGTAATTCTTCAAGAAAACCCAGAAAATGCGCCACTGCATGTGGACAACCTTGATCACCCCAATCTGTATAGTGCAAATGCCACAATGTTCGATATCTCCGCGAGGTTACATGACATAACCTCACTTTGCTTGTTATACAATGGCCGGTTTTTTGAGAAAATTCCCACCATACTTGATAATCCTAAATAAAATAGATTCGAATTAAAAATGTATACATAAAACTGCTTAAAATTAAAGGTAATTACTTGTCCGACATCTATGCATCTTTCATTTGCGTCTGGTAAATAATTTAAATCTTCTGTTGGATCCGTCAATTGAACCAAAAGGTAAACTTCCGATTCCCAAATGCATTGCCAAAAAAATGGAAGGGTTTTTATCGATGGACCTTGAGCTGCGATGTAAAAGCGCTGTTTACTACCAACAGTAGCCTAAAAATTAAAAAATCATTAATTATAGTGAATTTTTAAACATAAAATTACATACAGTTATATGTGAAGCATTAATATATCCGTATTTATTATCTTTGGAAGGTGTCAATCGTAATCGATTATCCTCGTATGGAAGAACATCTTTAAAATGATTAAAAAGTCCATTTTCCGGAAGTAAAGCAGTTGTAAAATCGGCATTTTGTTTCTTTTTGGGTATCTTATCGAATTCAAAAAATAAATGATTATCAGTTAATTTATTTTCTAATAATTGGCACATTGTTTCTTTGCTAATAGATGGCGGAAGTGGATGTTGTAATCTCGGCAAACCCGTCGACCATCTATGTCTATTATTATTTTGTTGCTTTTCCTTATTTTTATCTTTTTCTCTACCCAAAGTAGCACTTTTAACCTTTTCACTCGATTTACTTCTCCCAATTAATATCCCCCAACGTTTCTTTTTCTTACTAACATTACTACTACCCGAAGAAGAAACAGTAACGTCCCCCGAACCATCAGTAACAGAGGAATCATTAAAATTACTAGTCGTTGGTGAAACAGTCATCATATTTGATTGCGTGTTTTGACTCGGTTTCGTGTGCATTAAAAACGTATTAGTTCGACTTCTAATTTGATTTTGTTCGTTTTGTTGTTGTTGTAAAAGATTTAAATTTTGATTAGATTTATTAAAAATTTTAATTTCGTTTAAGTTTGTTAAGGAAGATTGTTTATTTAACTCAGTTTTTGACGAGTGACTACTTATATTTGCGTATAAATTCTCTTTACTTGGGTGATTAATTTGCGGTAAATTAACTTTTGATTGAATCGCATTAACCACCGTTTGATTAACAACTTGGCTCACTTCCGGCGCCGAATGAATACTTTGCGTTCGAGCTCTCATTTGGCCATTATTTTGCCATGGTAATGGAATATTTTCATAAATCGGTTCGGTTGAGCCGTTTAATTCTGGCGAATGAGCCACAATTGCATTTTGATTTCTTGTTACAACAAATCCGGTTGATGGGAGTTGATTTTCTTGAAGGATTTGTTTCATATTAGCAGGCATGCAATAAATTATATTTCCGTGTTCATCATATACTTTTTTTATGTGCTTCGTTATGTTCGGATTTTCCATTATAACAGCTTGAGGTTGTCTACCAAGCATGTTATTATTAAAAATCGACGATAAATTTTCGTATGTTCCATGTTGTGGTGGTAAGTAACTATGAGAACGATGTACTGGATGTGAAGGTTGATTTGCATACAAAGCTTGGCCGTAATGCTTTATGTATTGTTGATTTATAAAATTACCTTAAAAAAAAATTGAATATACATTAACAAATATTTACAAATAAATATTGTAAACTGCTACGTCGAAGAAACCTGCCTAGCTTAATATGCAGTAAAAGGGAGCTAGTAATTGTTAATAGATTATATATATTTATTAATAATTTGGTAACGCCATCTAGCGGGTGGTTTAGTTAAGATAATGGTTTAGGAGCAATCAAATAGATAATATATAACGTAGTTGTTAGTTACGCTTTTGTAACAAAAAAAAAAATACAAGTTTATAAAACGATCACGCATTATTTTAACAATAACAATTAATATTTAATTTTTGTTTACCTGTTGAAACTAAATCTGGACTAGATCCGGATACAATATTATTAAAAAAGTTTAAATGTGGTTTAGTCTGTTGAGAAATCCCAGCTAAATCCGGTGTAGAACTCGAACTAATCCTATTTGTTGGGTAAGGAGGTGGGGGTTTATAAAGATGTAATAACCTCATCTTTTCCACCATATCCGCTATATTAGAATGATTCTCAATCTGCGATTGTTGATAACCAGCGTTAAAACCTTTTTGTTCGATGTTATTATGAGTAACATCAGGGTACATATGCGCCGCAAACGCTTCCGTTTGATGTATTTCCGGTTGAGAACTATACAACATCGTATGAGCACTCCTAATCGGTTCTCTACCTTGCACATTCCCGGCAGAGTTACGATACTTTTGTTGCATAGCCGTTTCATAATCAGGAGCTGGTCGGTAAGAAGGTAAAAGACTTCTTAATTTATCGATATCGGTGGGTGTATTTAAATCAAGCGCTGAAGTAGATTGAGCTCGTTGGCTCAATAATAATTGAGAGGCACTCGATCTTGAATCGCCCCAATGTTGAGAACTCGTTACGTCTTCGTAACTTTCAACTTGCCAAGGCTTTTCAACCTCTTTCTGTTGGAAATTTGGAGAACTTTTTTGATCCATTTGATCGCACGTGTAATTCATTTCGTGTTGCCGGTAAAATTGATGTTGTAAAACGCAAAATTTCCAAGCATTTTTTGAACTTTCCACGTCGGAGAATTGAAATTCAGCTCGATCACTACTTATTACAGATTCAATTGTAAAATCGATTTTATGGTTTATCACATTGTTAATATCTATCCAACTAAAAATAATTTGATTAAAAAAAAGGTATAATTCAAGAATCATCATGTCACTTAAAAATAGACAATCTTTTTTAATCGACGGAAAATCACTCAAGTAAGTCGCTACAAATAAAAAAAACTGCGGGAAAGTGATAAACTTACCGAAAGATCAACTTTAAAGTTTCGACGCGATGTCACTTTTTGTGACGTCATCGACCGTGCTACAATTGCCATGCAATTGGTATACATTTTTAGCTACAAACCCAAAAATGTCTTAATCTCAAATTTGACGTTTCAAGACATCAATGTCATTTATAACTGAAAAAGTAGAAACGATGGGGGGAAGTGTTATTAAAAAAAACATTCATAATAAACCCAAAAAACATAATCCATAAACAATTTCAATCCAATTGGTATACATTTTTAGCTACAAACCGAGAAATGTCTTAATCTCAAATTTAACGTTTCAAGACATCAATGTCATTTATAACTGAAAAAGTAGAAACGATGGGGGGAAGTGTTATTAAGAAAAAACATTCGTAATAAACTCAGAAAACATAATCCATAAACAATTTCATTCCAATTGGTATAAATTTTTAGCTACAAACCCAGAAATGTCTTAATCTCAAATTTGACGTTTCAAGAGACATCAATGTCATTTATACCTGAAAAAGTAGAAACAATGGGGGGAAGTGTTATTAAGAAAAAACATTCATAATAAACCCAAAAAACATAATCCATAAACAATTTCAATCCAATTGGTATAAATTTTTAGCTATAAACCGAGAAATGTCTTAATCTCAAATTTGACGTTTCAAGACATCAATGTCATTTATAACCGAAAAAGTAGAAACGATGGGGGGAAGTGTTATTAAGAAAAAACATTCATAATAAACTCAGAAAACATAATCCATAAACAATTTCAATCCAATTGGTATACATTTTTAGCTACAAACCCAGAAATGTCTTAATCTAAAATTTTACGTTTCAAGACATCAATGTCATTTATAACTGAAAAAGTAGAAACGATGGGGGGAAGTGTTATTAAGAAAAAACATTCATAATAAACCCAAAAAACATAATCCATAAACAATTTCAATCCAATTGGTATACATTTTTAGCTACAAACCGAGAAATGTCTTAATCTCAAATTTAACGTTTCAAGACATCAATGTCATTTATAACTGAAAAAGTAGAAACGATGGGGGGAAGTGTTATTAAGAAAAAACATTCGTAATAAACTCAGAAAACATAATCCATAAACAATTTCATTCCAATTGGTATAAATTTTTAGCTACAAACCCAGAAATGTCTTAATCTCAAATTTGACGTTTCAAGAGACATCAATGTCATTTATACCTGAAAAAGTAGAAACAATGGGGGGAAGTGTTATTAAGAAAAAACATTCATAATAAACCCAAAAAACATAATCCATAAACAATTTCAATCCAATTGGTATAAATTTTTAGCTATAAACCGAGAAATGTCTTAATCTCAAATTTGACGTTTCAAGACATCAATGTCATTTATAACCGAAAAAGTAGAAACGATGGGGGGAAGTGTTATTAAGAAAAAACATTCATAATAAACTCAGAAAACATAATCCATAAACAATTTCAATCCAATTGGTATACATTTTTAGCTACAAACCCAGAAATGTCTTAATCTAAAATTTTACGTTTCAAGACATCAATGTCATTTATAACTGAAAAAGTAGAAACGATGGGGGGAAGTGTTATTAAGAAAAAACATTCATAATAAACCCAAAAAACATAATCCATAAACAATTTCAATCCAATTGGTATAAATGTTTAGCTACAAACCGAGAAATGTCTTAATCTCAAATTTGACGTTTCAAGACATTAATGTCATTTATAACTGAAAAAGTAGAAACGATGGGGGGAAGTGTTATTAAGAAAAAACATTCATAATAAACCCAAAAAACATAATCTATAAACAATTTCAATCCAATTGGTATACATTTTTAGCTACAAACCGAGAAATGTCTTAATCTCAAATTTGACGTTTCAAGACATCAATGTCATTTATAACTGAAAAAGTAGAAACGATGGGGGGATGTGTTATTAAGAAAAAACATTCGTAATAACCTCAGAAAACATAATCCATAAACAATTTCATTCCAATTGGTATAAATTTTTAGCTACAAACCCAGAAATGTCTTAATCTCAAATTTGACGTTTCAAGACATTAATGTCATTTATAACTGAAAAAGTAGAAACGATAGGGGGAAGTGTTATTAAGAAAAAACATTCATAATAAACCCAAAAAAACATAATCCATAAACAATTTCAATCCAATTAGTATAAATTTTTAGCTACAAACCCAGAAATGTCTTAATCTCAAATTTGACGTTTCAAGACATCAATGTCATTTATAACTGAAAAAGTAGAAACGATGGGGGGAAGTGTTATTAAGAAAAAACATTCATAATAAACCCAAAAAACATAATCCATAAACAATTTCAATCCAATTGGTATAAATTTTTAGCTACAAACCCAGAAATGTCTTAATCTCAAATTTTACGTTTCAAGACATTAATGTTACTTATAACTCTCAGAGAGTATTCTCGAGTTGACTCTCTTCAGAAGACTGAACACAAGAGTCTGAAGACGCATGGCTAAATCCGATACTTTCTAATTCTAGGTGTAGTATTACTTCTAGCACTATACTCTGTTTTTAAACCAGGAGGAGTAAACCGGAGGAGTACACTAGGAAAAATCACCAGAAACTTCACGCTATAATTGCCATTACTTATTGCCAAAGAATACTTCATGGTATAATTAATGTTTGTAAACAAAACTAACCTTACCTCACATTCCTTCACGCTATAATTGACATTACAAAAGATAACTTCATGCTATAATTGCCATTACTAATTGCCAAAGAAAACTTCATGGTATAATTAATGTTTGTAAACAAAACTAACCTTACCTAACATTCCTTCACGCTATAATTGACATTACAAAAGAAAACTTCACGCTATAATTGCCATTACTAATTGCCAAAGAAAACTTCATGGTATAATTAATGTTTGTAAACAAAACTAACCTTACCGAACATTCCTTCACGCTATAATTGACATTACAAAAGAAAACTTCACGCTATAATTGCCATTACTAATTGCCAAAGAATACTTCATGGTATAATTAATGTTTGTAAACAAAACTAACCTTACCTAACATTCAGCGTCTGAAGACACAGGGCTAAACCCGAAACTTAAAGATATACAACTTAGCGCTGAATAACAATTAAAACTAGAACTAACACTTGCACTAGAACTATACTCTGTTTTTAAACCAGGAGGAGTAAACGCGAAAGTCAGATTTACACTGGAAAAAATCACCAGAAAATATCACTAGATATTTTGGCGGTAAATTTAAATTAATAATTATTATTTATTTACTTATTATTGTATTTATTTTCGTTTGTTATCGTCAACACTATACATACAAATTAACATTGAAGTTATGAGTGTATTTATTTCAAAATACAGGGTGCCCATTATGTATGGAATATAGCATATATCTTGATAGGTATCAACTTTATAAAAAAACATTTTATACAAAAGTTGTTTAATATTTTATTTGCCATAATAAGAGTGCATTCAATTGTTTTTATTTCAGAAAACAAATGAGCAACGAATAACACTTGAAGTTTTTAAATGGCAATGTACCCTTTCGTTAGGCTCATTTGATAGAGATTTCTTTTCTCTTTACGATGACGTAAAATTTTAGTACCCTTGTATCAGAAAATTTTTGAAAACATGTAAAAATTGCTTATTAAGAAAATTTAACTAATAACAGTAATCTAGATATCCGAGATCGTCAAATACCTCGAAGTACCTCGAATTATTGGAGATGTACACTAATTTTTCGTTTATTTGTTTTATTTTGCACGTAAATTTAATTTACAGTAATAATTTGAGATCTCGGGTATCTAGATTAATGTTATTGATTTATTTTTATTAATAAACAATTTTAACATTTTTTTCAAAAATTTTCTAACGTAAGGGTACAAAAATTTTATGCCATCGTAAAGAGAAAAGTAATCTTTATCAAATGAGCCTAACGAAAGAATACATTGCCATTTAAAAAAATGTAAGTATTATTCGTTACTCATTTGTTTTCTGAATTAAAAACAATTGAATGCACTCTTATTATGGCAAATAAAATATTAAACAACTTTTGTATAAAATGTTTTTTTTATAAAGTTGATACTTACCAAGATATATGCTATATTCCATACATAATGGGCACCCTGTATAATAAAAAAGGGTTTAAGAACACAAAATATACAATAATGACACGAAACTGTCGAATTATCAATTACCTAACCTTCAAATTCAAAATTCAAAATTGCCTGTGTGTGAACCTTCCTCGCATTCAACCAATCCCGTGCAAGGTCAATCTGGTGACAAATTTAAAATACTCCTCCTGGTTTAAAAACAGAGTATAGAATCTATCTATCTACAAGTAGAATCATTCGGGTTTAGCAGTCTTGAGAGACGTGCGACTACCCGAATGTTTTTAGTTTTCAGTCTAGTATTAGTTCTAGTATTAACACAGAATCTATTGATACACAGTCTATCTAACGACAGGTAGTCAGTCGTTATGCATCGAAAGCCTAAGAAAAACAAGGGCGTTTCATCCGAAAATATACGTTGTAATCTCCCTAGTTTAGTGAAAATAACTTTACTTTTAAGTTTATCAGATTGATTTTGTTAGGTGTTGACTGGTTTAATAGGAAAAAGCATTCTTAACATTGCTTATGACGTCACATCAAAACTTTAATGTGATTGTTTGGTATGTTCTACACTTTTCCACACATTCTTTTTATTTTTGGCGTGTTTTTTGAGTCATTTCGCATTGATAAAAACAAAAACCATCGATTTTTAAGCCACAAGATGATTCTTGAATTTTTCCAAAAAAAAATCGTATATAAATAACTCACCTATAACTTCTACCTTCTCTTCCATTCCTATAGCTTACATGAATTCCAGTTAATGAAACCCCAATAATGGCACTTTCCCCATTTTTGTCTTTAACAAAAAAAACTTCTTGTCCATAACCATTCAATCGCTGACAAGCACAAATATAATACTCTTCAGCGGTACCTTGAGGAATATTTAACAAAGCCGCATGTTGCTTACTTGCAGAATCAGTTAATGATTCCAAAAAATTAGGATCAGTAAAACTCTACCAAAAAAAAAATTATATCATTTTAATTCCTTAATTTCAAATCATTTTTTACCTTTGGAAATAATTGGAAATCTTTTAGATAATGGGCTGTATGCCTCTCTGCGTTAAAGTTCCCAAACTCAGCTTGCATACAATAACCAGCAAGTTCGATGGCTTGCATGGGAGTACAAGATATTCGCTCTTCAATAACATCCGATTTTAATTGTAAAAAATAATGATATCTCGTTACTTCATCGTTTAATAAGCGTACTCCTGATATAACATAATACATAACCCTCAAATAAACACACAATCCCTTCGCAAACTTATCCAGTTGCCTCTTAATCGGCTTATCCAATTCCAACCAACTAAATGTGTTCTCTCTAACCCTATTCATGTATTGTAATCCAAAAAATTTTGGTTGATTAAGACCAAGCTTTTGACACACAACGTCCAAACAATCTTGACCTGTACTTTCTGATGATAGAGTACACTCAACATTGGTGTTGTCCAACATTTCCACGGAAATGACGAAAACCGACTTGGAAACGACACTGTAGTGTCGGGATTTCTTTAGTTTTAATTTAAACGGCATTTTCGGGGCGGGTCTGTAACCAAATGGGGTATTTATTATTGGGGGGCGGAAATGAAATGATCGAGTCATAACGGGTTGGTAAAATGGAAATTTACCGTACGGATTCAAATGAAATCTTACCTTGGTATCACGCGACTTGTGCAAACATATTACACCTTTTTCTGGGAGTCTTTATTCTCCTTTTTTTTTTGAAAAGCTTATTTATATTCTGAACGCATTTTGACAGTTGTGACAGCTTTTAAAGCATTAGAGTTCTTACAGGTTTCTATTTTAACGACTTTAAATTCCAACGTTGGATTTGTTTATAATAAATTAATTACAATTGTTATTTATTAAGTTGTTTTGAAATAATTTTTGTAAAAAGGTAATATTTTTCTGGAAGTGTATTAATTAAATTAATTTAATTTGTGAGCGACATCTTGTATGTAAAAGTTGAAACATTTCCCATTTGAGGGAGTAAATTAAAAAAAAATTATAACTTCTTTATTTATAAAAAATCGATTTATGTCTTAAATTGAAGATGTCTGCTTTCGAAACTTGTATCAAAAAGTTTTGAGAAAAAAAATTAACAAATGATATAGAGGGGTGATTCGCCCTGTATAACTTAAATCGATTGTAAAACGGTTAATCTTTACAAATTTAACAGAATATCTTAAAACTTATTCATTTGGGATGATATAAAATACAACAAGACGTTTATTTGATTGGAAGATGGATTTATTAATACAACTTGCGATTTCAAAAAAATATTAATGCGTTATTCAATGAAAACTACAAGAAAATGTGATAGAGAAATGAAAATGGGTGAAGTCCATGTGAAATAAAAAGGAAACGGTACCAAAATAGAATTTTTTTGTAAATCTAGTTCAATAAATTTGCTCCCTTAAGCACGATTTTTAATAGATTACGAGATACACGTTTTTTTTTCTTATTTTTTTTGAGGAGCGAAACGTTTATTCTTTTTTAAAGACTTATTTTGTACTCTAAATAGTCACATTTCAAGAAATTAAAAATAAAAGACGAGTTATTTACAGTTGAGATGTTCCTTTTTTCGGTGAGAAATAGGAATTCAGTGAATTAGTTTTAGTTAACTATCACTTTTCCATAATTTTATGGTTTTATCGTTTTCAAGAGCTGCTGAAGCTATTATATTTTCCGTTGGGTGACATGTTGTACATAAAACAACGTCTAAAATAATTTTAAAAAATTATTAATCGATAGTACACTTTATTTTTTAATTCGGAGGAGTGTTTTCAAATTGAAGCACCAAAAAGATGGGTTGCTATTGGTCAGTTTTAAGCAAAAATTATACTAGGAAAATTCGAGATGTTGCCGGCCACCTTGAAACATTCTGGATTAGACGCACGTCTCTCAGTGTGACTAAACCCTAATGATTCTAGTTCTAGGTCTTGTGTTAGTTCTAGTGATGTAAAACTAGAACTAACACTAGACCTAGAACTAGAATCATTCGGATTTAGCCACACGTCTCTCAAGACGGCTAAACCCGAATGATTCTAGTTTTAGGTCTTGTAATAGTTCTAGTATAAAACTAGAACTAACACTAAAACTAGAAAGTTGCAGATAGAAGGGAAGACGCATGGCTAAACACGATATTTATTAGCCGCATGTCTCTAAAGACGGCTAAACCCGAATGTTTTTAGTTCTAGGTATAATGTTAGTTCTAGTTTTACACTTGCACTGACTAGAACTAACATTAGACCTGTGTGTCATAAGACGGCTGAAGCCGCATAATTCTAGTTCTTGATCTAGTGTTAGTTCAATAAAAATGTACAACAATCTAGCGCTGCATAACAATTAAAACTAGAACTAACACTAGACCTAGAACTAGAAAGTTCAAACTCAAAAACCGTGATGACTAGAAAAATTCTACGTGCACCATTGGATTCTACGTGAAAAAATATATTAGAACCCGTTTTTACGTTTCCGGATAGCCAAAATACGGGAGGTGTCTGAAAATCGTAAATTTTGAAACACTCTCTGTATATCAAAAACGAAGAGGACTAAGTAAGTTTCACAAAAAAAGTTGCTCAGGTTCGCGAAAGCCGCAACTTTCTATCTTTCATAATAACTGAGATACCCTGCAAACCCATCGAAATTTGGACACCCTGTACAGTGACTCCAAAAACTGTTCGCTCACCATGCGTATTCGCTCACTATTAGTTTGATAAACACAAAATAAATTACAATAGAAAAGATTTATTATAATACAAATAGATGTTCTAATGTCCTTTAAAGAAATTACCAAGAAAAGATTGTTCAAACAATCAGTCAACGATAATAAAAAACAATTAAACTCAAATTTTTGCACTCAAAAAGTATTCGCTCACTTAGGTTTAATAAACAAATCAAATTATCTTTTAAATTTCAGTATTGGGGGGGGCTCCATTTCGTTTAATGACTTCAGCTAATCGTCTTGGAAGTGATTCTACTAATCTTTATGTTGTATCTATAGAGATTGTCTCCCACTCAGTAGTCAAAGCTACCTTTAGATCTTTTTGATTCTAAATAAAATATAATATTTTCTGATGTTCATCTCAAGTAAACTTCACAAATTTTCAATAGTGTTAATGTCAGGCGATTGCGGGCAATCGCGCAATAGAACCTAAATAAATCGTGCAATCATACTCTTTTCCTTCCCTCTACCCTTCTCCATCAAATACTCTGGAATTTCGTCCGTTATTATGACCTTATAGTTATCATTGTATCTCCCCTCTTCCACCTAAGCACGCCGTCCCTGCTTTTCTACATCTCTATCTCTACTCTTCAACTCCTTCTACAGTATTGACCCTTCCCCCCTCCTCTTTGTACTTCCTTGTTCCCGCCCCAGTCTTAATCGCCACTTTTCCAAAATCTGAAAGTCTGCTCCAGCCCATTTTCCTACTTTATCTTCAACTTTTCTCTCACTATACAGGGTGTATCTGAATGACTGCAACAAACTTCAAGGGGTGATTCTTTAGTGAATTTTAAGGGTACTTTAATATATGAACCATGGGCGACTTCGGCCTCCCTGGGAAGCTACGCCCCTCCAAAAATATTCTAAAACTTTTTTATCTCTCTGAAGTTCTTCGTAAATTTAATAATTTCTGAGAAAAAAAATAATTAAGCAAACACTAACTGTTAAGCTGTAGGGTTGTTTATCGAAAGTTGAAATGAATTTTTAATGAAAAAACTTTAGTAGGCTTTGCAATCTTTGTCAGAAATATTTTTGACGTTTAAATGTCAGTGGTTTTCTTACTATTATTATTGTTTTATTTAAAATTTTGAGCGTAAATGCGATAGAACTTTATTCAAAAATTAATTTGAAAAATAACAATAATAATATTAAGAAAAACACTGACATTTAAACGTCAAAAATATTTCTGACAAAGATTGGAAAGCCCACAAAGATTTTTTCATTAAAAATTTATTCCATCTTTTGATCGATAACCTCGTTGTTTAATGGACAGTGTTTGCTTTATTATTTTTTTTCTCAAAAATTAGTCGTTTTTGGGAAAATTTTAGAGAGACAAAAAAGTTTTAGGATACTTTCTACCTATGTCAAATTTTTCTAATGTATTTATCATCTGCATACAAAAAATTTTAGCAAAAATGTAAAGGGGGTGGTTACGTTTAGTAGTTTAGAAAGGTAGGATGAAAGTACAAATAGGGTCAAAACGTGCCCTATTATGAGTTAAACATATTCCCCAAATTTTATTTTCCTGGCGTTTATGGTTTTTGAGAAAAAAAAATTAAACCAAAATTTTCCGTCATTTTTGGAAGGGCGTAGCTCCCCAGGGGGGCCGAAGTCGCCCATGGTTCATATATGAAAGTACCCTTAAAATTCACTAAAGAATCACCCCTTGAAGTTTGTTGCAGTCATTCAGATACACGCTGTATATCCCTGAGTCTCCCTGCTTAATCCCTAGGACGCACTTCCAAAATCTCTTCTGGATCTTGTATTCCTTCCACCCCCATATTTCTCCTCTATACATTATCAGATTCCTCACCAATCCATCAAATATTATGCACAAATCTTTTCCAAATATTCGTTCCCCCCAGCCCCATATCTGTTCCAATAATCTACTTGCCTTTCTAACTCTTTGCCTAATATGATCCCCAGCCCATTATCCACTCGAAAGGTAAAACCCAGATACAGGACGGGAGACAGTTTGCATTATTGTGGGGTTCCAATCCATTTTGGAGTATTATAGAGTAACCACATTTTAGTATTTCAGGCTGTATGCTTTGAATTGTTGTCTTGGGTAAATATAGAATCGTTATTTAGCCCCATTTTTTCAGCACTGCTTCGAAGATTTGTTTTCAAAATGTTGATATATAGCTTGTGATCCATGACTCCACCAATGAAATGCATCAGCAGCCCCATACTAGCACAGAACCCTCCATGTTTAAATGTAGGTCTCAATTTTTTTTACTTTTGCCGCCATATCATCGCCGGTTGGATCCATAAATGTTAAACTTACTGTCATCCGTAAATATTACTTTGTTCCAGAACTCATTTCTACTATTTTTATAGATTTTAGCGAATGATTTTTTTTTGTTTATTAATTTTGCTTATAAATGGTTTCTTTCTGGCAACTCAACCATAATATCTAGCTGAATACAGGACGTTACGAACGGTATTTATGGATAGATTTTCCAAATTCACCTTCAACAGCAATTTTTGTTGCACTTTTATTATGATGTTATTTAATTTGGTTAACAATTCTCTTTTCTTTACAAGTGAGCTTTTGAGGACAACCAGTTCTCACATCATTGTTGAAACAATTATTTGAAACGAATCTATCAATAATACTTTTTATGGTCGAATAGACCTGTTTACACATTTACCAATATATGAAATAGATTTGCCTTCTATAGATGTTTCGCACTATTTTCTACCCATTTTAATTTATTCAAAAAAAATATTCGCCTGATTTGAAAAGACGTAATTAAGGAAGGGATAGTACGACGCATGCGTAACTGACCTGGGATGATATACCTACTAGACTAAAAAAAACTAAGTATATTTTGTTTTATTAAAACTACCTGAACGAATACTTTTTGGAAGTGCAAAATGTGCATGTGTATTGATCTATGTTTGTTATTATTATTGTGAAATTGTTATTGTTTTTTATAAGGACATTACAATGTCTATTTGTATTATAATAAATCTTTTCTATTGTAATTTATTTTATTTTTATCAAACTAATACTGTGAATAGTCTTTGGAGTCACTGTAGGTATGATCTGGTTTTTATTATGTTTAAACAAATAAGTGTAAACGTGATTTTTCATTTTACTCCTCCGAATTAAAAATAGAGGATAAGAAATTGAAATTTATTTAGTACCAGTGTGTCCTTGTAATTTTTGTACAATCTCTTTCGTTTGTAAATTCCAAATATAAACCATACTGTCTTCTGAGCCACTAACAATCCATTTACCTCCGGTAACAGAAAAATTAGCAAATATACAATACTTTTCATTTTTATGTCCAGAATAAGTTTTTAAACATTTCCCTTTGGAGTAATCCCATAACTTTAAAGTATTATCCAAAGTAGCTGCTAATATATATTTTCCATTTGGAGAAAATTTTACGAAAGAAACAGGGGGGTTATCATCGTCTATTAATGTTTTTAAACATTGTCCGGAAGCTGTATCCCAAATACGACTAAAAAAAAATTAATAAATAACCCAACTTTTCCTATTTATTTATTTTTTAAATAATATAACCCACCATAATCCGTCGTAACTACTGCTTACAATCAAAGAACCATCCCTATTAAAATGAACCGCACTAACAGGATCTGAATGTGCCGGTAAAGTTTTTAAACATTTTCCTGTTCGAACGTCCCATATCCTAACGGACTCATCGAAAGATCCGGAGACGATCAAATTAGATTGGGGATTAAAATTACAACAAAAAACGTAATTGCTATGTCCTTTCAACGTTTTTAAACATTTCCCTGAACTCAATTCCCAAATTTTCAATGTTTTATCGTCACTCGCCGACACTAAAAGCCTACTATCACTGGACCAAGCTACATCACTAATTCCCAATTTGTGTCCTTGTATAGTTTTCTCAAATTTCCCATCATAAGCCCCCCATATCTTAATTAATTTATCCGCTGAAGAGCTTGCAAGCCATTCACCGTTGGGACTAAATTTAACTGAAGAAACAGCTTTCGTATGTCCAGCTAACGTAAATTTTAATGTGTAATTAGGTTTCTAAAAGAAATTCGATCAATTACAATTTCATTTCAACCTAACCTTTCTACACTCACCACATTACTACCTTTATTTGCACCTCCCGTGGGTGTTAAAGAATTTCCTGACGTCGCAGAAGGATTGGAAGATGAACTATTGTTATGCATTGTTTGAGTATTCGCCAAAGGCAACATAATAATACACCGACAACAACAACTCGTTTTAAGCGATTTTACGTAAACGAGACAAGTTCACCGAAACTTAACGCTGTATGTACGCGATAAATTAACGATCTATTAGTTCTTCGTTAACGGTAATACTGAAGCAAACATTTTTAAATGAGCTTTTACGTCGAATTCGTTAAGCTTTAGGTTAAATTTGATCAAATTTTTAAGTACGCCGTTTATCCACCATATTAAAGCTGGAAAAACGCGCAATGTGGATATTGCCAACATAAAAGAATTAAAGTTACTATAAATTGTCTTATTTATATTTAATTTTTTCGAATTTATTTTAATAATTTATTGATTATTTTGTACTTAATACGTATTAATTAGATATTATCATTATTAAAATTAAGCTGTTTTATTTTAAAACTTTTAATTAAAATATGTAATTGATGAAGCCAACTTCATGCTTAATAACTTAAAGCTGAAAGAAGGGAATTATAAAAGTTATTATAATTAATGGGACTTAATTTATATAACAAGTTTTAATAATTTAGTTTTAAACGTTTTTGGTTTTGAAAATTTCTAAAAATGTAATTGTAGCTTCGATTAAACTTTGAAATAACCCAGTAATCATAAAATTAGACTGAATTTTCAAGTAAAGTACCACTTCCGCTGTAAATGATAATATTAATAATTATACAGCCCGGTTTGGAAGGACAGCAAAATAACAATATAATCATAATTCGCTTTTTTCTGTAATACTTGTCAATGTAAATTTTTTAGGATTTCTGTTGGTATTATCTAGGATCCTTATAAAATTTATGTTGTTTTTCTGATTTTTAGTAACATTTTCAGTAACTAAATAGTTGAGATTAAAGTACTAATAAATTCTTACATAAATACGATTTTAACGCAGTACATATTTATTATAAAAACGTGCTATAAATTAATGAAATAGAACAAAACACCTTAAAAAAAACATATTTTATGCATCTTTTCTTTTTGAATAACGAAAGCTCAAACGTCAGTGTGACATATTTATTTCAAAACATGATAAAACAAAATTCCCTGTTAATTTTTCCAACTTTAAAACAATTTCACAGGTATTATAGAAAAAAAACGAACTGTATGTTAATTAAGCTCATTAAAGTTAAGACGAAAACTCAGAGTTATCATAAGGACGCCACCTTTTCCAAGTAAAATTTTTCCTTTGCAAAACTACCCAAGACCTATTCTATTAAGCTATGTTGCATTTTATGTGGGACAGTGAAATGAAATTCCCGGTATTTCGTGATAATATATTTGATTCCTAACAACCAAACTTATTTATTCAATAATTTGGTACACAATTGTTAAATATTAATGACATATTACCAATTCCATTCAAAGAAACCGGAAACTGGAGAAGCATTATTTCCCTTCCTTTCAACATGGTGTGGAAAATTTTAGTTGTGTTAAGCACCGTAATTTATTGCAACTTTGTGGCTTATATTTTATTACGAAACCGATCCCGGTAAATTGATGAAATTAAAGACAATTTTGCACTTTAACAATGGCAAATCCTTTATTTTTCAGCTTTTACCGGTTTCGCCCTTAGGGCATCCTCAGAAAGCAACGTCAGTTTTCAATTTGTGAACCCACGCTGAATTCAGTCGCAATAATTTAAATTTTAATTTTTCTTATCACACCAATTTATATACCTTTAAAAGGTTTTTAATTTGTTATATGAATCTACTTAAGTATTTTAATGTATTCGAAAACTGACGTTGCTTTCTGAGGATGCCCTAAGGGCGAAACCGGTAAAAGCTGAAAAATAAAGGATTTTCCATTGTTAAAGTGCAAAATTGTCTTTAATTAATTTTTTAATTAACATCCAACACAATGGTAAGCATGAAGATTTCAAATATAAATAAATTGAAATTATTATAATTTTGAAGACTCCTCAAGCTGTCAGATATAGCATAAATCCCAAAATGTCAGAATTGAACGATATGCTTAATAAAATCAAATACAACCTAAGTATAAAAACTGATGGAGAACGAAGTTATGAATAAAAAATATTCCTAATGCATCAAGAAATCATAATCCACACTTATGTCATATTTATCTATCACCAGTTTCTAGTGATGTAGCATAAATCATAAAATGTCAGAATTGGACGATTTTACTTAATAAAATCAAATACAACCTAAGTACTAAAACTGATGGAGAAAGACCTTATGAATAAAAAATATTCCTAATGCATCAAGAAATCACAATCCACACTTATTTCATATTTATCTATCACTAATTTCCAGTGATATAGCATAAATCACAAAATGTCAAAATTGGACCATTTTTCTTAATAAAATTAACTATAACTTAAGTACCAAAACTGATGGAGAAAGACGTTGTAAACAAAAAATATTCCTAATGCATCAAGAAATCATAATCCACTCTTATTTCATATTTACCTATCACCAGTTTCTAATGATGTAGCATAAATTACTAAATGTCAAAATTGGACGATTTTTCTTGATAAAATCAACTATAACCTAAGTACTAAAACTGATGGAGAAAGACGTTATGAATAAAAAATATTCCTAATGCATCAATAAATCACAATTGACAGTTATTTCGTATTTATATATCACTAGATTCTAGTGATATAGCATAAATCACAAAATGTCAAGATTGGACGATTTTTCTTAATAAAATCAAATACAACCTAAGTACTAAAACTGATGGAGAAAGACGTTATGAATAAAAAATATTCCTAATGCATCCATAAATCATAATCCACTCTTATTTCATATTTATCTATCACCAGACTCTAGTGATATGGCATAAATCACAAAATGTCAAAATTGGACGATTTTTATTAATAAAATCAACTACAACATAAGTACTAAAAGTGATGGAGAAAGACGTTATGAATAAAAAATATTTCTAATGCATCAATAAATTGACACAATTGACAGTTATTTCGTATTTATATATCACTAGATTCTAGTGATATAGCATAAATCACAAAATGTCAAGATTGGACGATTTTTCTTAATAAAATCAAATACAACCTAAGTACTAAAACTGATGGAGAAAGACGTTATGAATAAAAAATATTCCTAATGCATCCATAAATCATAATCCACTCTTATTTCATATTTATCTAAACCAGACTCTAGTGATATGGCATAAATCACAAAATGTCAAAATTGGACGATTTTTCTTGATAAAATCAATTACAACATAAGTACTAAAAGTGATGGAGAAAGACGTTATGATTAAAAAATATTCCTAATGCATCAATAAATCACAGTTGACAGCTATTTCGTATTTATCTATCACTAGATTCTAGTGATATAGCATAAATCACAAAATGTCAAGATTGGACGATTTTTCTTAATAAAATCAAATACAACCTAAGTACTAAAACTGATGGAGAAAGACGTTATGAATAAAAAATATTCCTAATGCATCCATAAATCATAATCCACTCTTATTTCATATTTATCTAAACCAGACTCTAGTGATATGGCATAAATCACAAAATGTCAAAATTGGACGATTTTTCTTGATAAAATCAACTACAACATAAGTACTAAAAGTGATGGAGAAAGACGTTATGATTAAAAAATATTCCTAATGCATCAATAAATCACAGTTGACAGCTATTTCGTATTTATCTATCACTAGATTCTAGTGATATAGCATAAATCACAAAATGTCAAGATTGGACGATTTTTCTTAATAAAATCAAATACAACCTAAGTACTAAAACTGATGGAGAAAGACGTTATGAATAAAAAATATTCCTAATGCATCCATAAATCATAATCCACTCTTATTTCATATTTATCTATCACTAGACTCTAGTGATATGGCATAAATCACAAAATGTCAAAATTGGACGATTTTTCTTGATAAAATCAACTACAACATAAGTACTAAAAGTGATGGAGAAAGACGTTATGATTAAAAAATATTCCTAATGCATCAATAAATCACAGTTGATAGTTATTTCGTATTTATCTATCACTAGATTCTAGTGATATAGCATAAATCACAAAATGTCAAGATTGGACGATTTTTCTTAATAAAATCAAATACAACCTAAGTACTAAAACTGATGGAGAAAGACGTTATGAATAAAAAATATTCCTAATGCATCCATAAATCATAATCCACTCTTATTTCATATTTATCTATCACCAGACTCTAGTGATATGGCATAAATCACAAAATGTCAAAATTGGACGATTTTTCTTAATAAAATCAACTACAACATAAGTACTAAAACTGATGGAGAAAGACGTTATGAATAAAAAATATTCCTAATGCATCAATAAATCACAATTGAGAGATGCATATTTTTTGGAGTATTGAATTTATGGTCGGTGCAAACATCCCTTAGACCTTGTCATTTATTATTAGGCAACTTAATATACAGACGATGATTTGAGGTTGCGCTGATAACTTGTAAGTTGTGGAAGAAATGTTTTATTATCTTCTAAAGTAACATAACAGACTTTATAGAATACTGTAATTGTAAATAATAATAAATGGCAGGGTGTAAAGGGATATTTGCATCCACCATAATTCAATACTCCAAAACATATGTATCTCAGGAATGTATCACAGCAATAATATCTTTCGAAAATGTAAATATCCAGATACAGAAGATTCCTACATGATTATTAAATAAAGAAGACTCAAATCTATACAATTGGGATAATTCAGATTGATTCATTTAAACTAACGGAACATTATCACAGTTAATCTAATACATAATAAACTTCGCTCCGGAACAAAAGGATCTTTTAATTTTCATATCTTAAAAAGTATTTGCTGTAAATATCAAATTGACGCAAGTAAGATGTGTTATAACCTTTAATCCTAAACGATAACACAAAATAAATTTAAATTCATAATTTTAAAAATATTTATGTGATACAGTTTAAAATCTCCAATTAAAAAAGCTGTGAAATATGGATAAAAATATTTTAAAAGGTCCCGATTATCACATGGATTTACCTAAAGAATCTTTAGGAAAGCTTTTTTACGACGGTTTAATAAAATATAATAATAAAACTGTTTTTGTAAGTAAATATTTTTTGTATTAAGATAAACTTTTTTGATTTCTTTATAATAACGTAATAAGGTGGATGAATTTACCGGGGAAACTATTACAAATAAAAAAATCTTAGAAATCACAACCCAATTGTGCGGCGTTTTTGAAAATTTGAGTTTAAAAGAAGGCGATTTAATTGGAATTTACAGCGAGAATAGCATTTATTATTTTATACCGATGATTGCAGCTTCTTTTTTAGGGATAACAACGGTTCCAATAAGTAATTATTACTTAGAAGGTAATAAATAAATAAAAAATTGTCTTTAATTAAAAAAACAAAATGTTTTAGCTGAATTAACACATGCTTTAAACTTAACAAAGCCATCAATTTTATTCTGTTCAAAAGAAAGTAGCAAAAACTTTTCAAAGATTCGTGAAAAATTCGGGTTTATTAAGCATGTAGTTGTAATGGATTTTACTGGTTTTAATTCTTTCCTTGAGAAAAACGGTGAAAAAAATGGAGTTTTATCACTAAAAGAAGTGAATAGTGAAGAAAATGTAGCTTTAATTTTATTTTCTTCTGGAACTACTGGTTTACCAAAAGGAGTTATGATTACTCAAAAAAATTTTATTTGTCGAACAGTTCATTGCCGGTAAACATTATTTCTATTTCAAGATTTATATTAAATGATTTTTTTTCAGTGACCCAAGATTAAAATACTTCGAACCAAAAGATGTAATTTTAGGAATTCTCCCGTTCTTCCACGCTTCCGGATTAATGACTTACACAGTTTCTTCAATTCTACTCGGTCACACGTTACGAGTTTTTTCAAAATTCGACCCAAATTTGTATTTAGAAGCGATCCAAAAATATAAATTAACCCAAATTCAAATCGTTCCAACAGTAACCGTTTTCTTAGCCAAAAATCCAATCGTGGATCAATACGATTTATCGAATTTAGAAGACATTTTAACCGGGGGATCACCTTTAAGTGAAAATGTTGAAAAACGAATTATGGATCGATTAAAAATTAAGCATATCAGACAAATTTATGGGATGACTGAAACGACTTTGAATATAACGTGTGTTCCGGTTGGGTTATGGAAACAAGGATCGGTCGGTAAATTAGTGCCCGGAATGATGGCGGCAATAAGAGATCCGGAAAGTGGAGAATTTTTGAGTTCTTATAAAATCGGCGAAGTTATCGTTAAAGGCGATATGGTTATGAAAGGATACTTTAAAAACCCAGACGCGAATAACGAAGTTTTCTTGGAAAATGGATTTTTAAGAACCGGAGATTTAGGCTATTTCGATGACGAAGGAAATTACTTCATCGTCGATCGATTAAAAGAACTAATTAAATATAAATCATTTCAAGTGGCCCCCGCCGAATTAGAAGGGTTATTATTAAAGAATCCAAAAATTTTAGACGCGGGAGTCATTGGGTTACCGGACGAAGAAGCTGGGGAGCTTCCATTGGCATTCGTCGTTAAACAACCGCATGCTCACGATTTAAGCGAAGAAGAAGTTATTAAATACGTTTCTGATAATGTGTCGCATCAAAAACGATTAAGAGGTGGTGTTAAATTCGTGGAAGCAATACCAAAAAATGCAAGCGGGAAAATTTTAAGAAGGGAATTGAGGAAAATGATCGGAAATATTTCTAAATCAAAATTATAATAATGATCATTTAAAAATATTAATTTAATTTTTATATTATTATTTTGATTTCGACTAATAAAGGTTCTCAAACTAATTTCGAGTTGTCATAGCATTAAATCCACGTTTACACAAATACGACGATGGAAATGCTATCAAAAATCAACAATATCAATAATCGACCACAAACCAGGGTACAATCGCGGTATTGGCTTTTGTAACCAAAATTCTTGGTTTTTAAATTTGATTTTTGTTTCCTCATTTGTTGTTAGTTCTATTAGTTCTTCCTGCTGTGTTAACAGTTGAAAATGGATTCCACACCCAGTCTGGTATTTCCAATTTTAAAATGTCCTAGAATCGTTCTTGGAAATCACTGCGAAGGTTCTCTAAATGTTGGCAGTAAACAAGCAAATGGTTGTTGTTAAAAGATGCCACTGATAAATTAGGGAAATTGTAAAACACACGTCTGCCAATATTTTTCTGATGTAAAACATGCACCAGTCACTCGTATTAATGAAGTTGGGAACATACGTTTAATTCTGGATACTGTCACTTATGGCGTTGCTTTCGATTACAGAACCCATTTTGGCAATTTTTTGAGTTGTCAGTTTGACTGGTTTGACCAGGTTTGACATACTATTTTTGATTGCGTTGTATTGTGTACAGTGGAAGAGTTGCTAGCGATTTGAAGAAAAAGCGATTTGTTGTTGTTGCTTTATAATAAGTACACATCGATTGATGCGGAAGCAGCATTGGATAAATGCAATAAAATTAAAAGGAAACGATGTGGTAAAAATTATAATAAAAAAATTAAAGGATAAAGTCTTTGTTATTCATTTAAAGACTTTTTAATAAACCCTGTACCAAATAATAATTTAATACCTAGTCATGTTTTTTGATGTTTTTTTGTAAAACATTGTAAACGACAAAATTTAATGTGTTTAAAGTTTTGCACAGTTTGTAAAGTTTTGTCGCCAAGCAATGCTTTCGTAAAAAATCATCGATAAACCTTTCAAATAACAAATTTAATTTATATTTCCCGCCTGCCAATGATTTCAGCGCTGTAGGTGACAGTATCCAAAACTAATTGCGCATTTCAATCAAACGTTTATAGTTGCCCATCTATATAACAAATATATTATATCTTATCTATGATGTAAAAGCAGTTTGGTTACGAAAGCAGCAACGATGTTTTTTGTTGTAATCAAGTTTCAGTCATAGAAACGTCATATTGCCAAACATTGCAAAAACAAAGTAGTAAAGCAGGAAACTGTAAGCAATTTCAAAAGCTTTGAAGCTTTCAATTCAGCTGTGGATCTAAAATTCCCAGACGAGGACACCTGGATTTTAGACAGTGGTGCATCCGTACACATGACTTTCAATAAAAGTTGTATAGTAGATCGATTTTGATTTTAGCTTTATACTTTAATTAAAATGTTATAGCGCATTCTTTTGGTTGTATTTCACCGTGGTAAAGTACAATTTTACAATCGTACATCAATAAAATGGGCTATTAGAAAAAGACAAATCAGCCGTCGTATTCTTGAACGGCTTCAGTACCCTCAATTTTCTCTGCGCCCTTTATCCATATACAGGCTGTCCCGAAACTCAACGTCAAGCTGGCACCGGGTGAGAGGCTAACTCATACCTGTTCTTGTAAAAATAAGGAAAAAATTCTATGTCTCTTAGTTAAGTGGTAATAGACATTTTTGAAAATGTAAAAAATCGTTTCCATACATCATATTTTTAGGTATTTCGGTCAGAAATGTTTGCAATTTAATAGTGATTTTTTTAATAATGTATTTCTTATGAACCATGCTACTATAGCAGTCACAAATCAAACAACAAAAATCGTTAGTTTAAAGGTAGGTTAAAGGATTTATGTCTATTTAGTTTGACACACGATTTCTAAACAAAGGTGTAGTACAACACCCTTGGCAAGTTATTTTAAAAGATGGCCTGTTTAGCCAACATTCCAAAATGGTATAACACTTGCCATTTTTCTTTTCCTAAAAAATATTATTACTCTAATATTAAAAAAATTCATACTTTCGTATGTTATTTGTATTTCCTCCAAAATAATCTAACAAGTTTGTTAGAAGATGTGCCACTCAATATCTACAGAGAAATGTGGTTTCAATAAGATGGTTGCCCAGCTAATTATGCTTGGTCTGTACGGGATTGCATACAGAATAGCCAGAAAGATGGATTGGGCGTCTTGGTTCGATTACTTGGCCTCCTCATTCTCTGGGCATAAATCTCCTTGATTTTTTTATTAGGATTGCATAAAAGAAAGTGTATTAAAAACCGAAAATCTTGCCGAACTGTGCCACAATATTTATAAAGCAGCAAAAGAAGTAAATGCAAAGAGGATGGTTCATAAGGAATACATTATTAAAAAAATCATTATTAAATTACGAGCATTTCTGACCGTAGTACCTAAAGATATGATGTACGGGAACGATTTTTAACATTTTTAAAAATATGTCTATTACCACCTTTGATTATATATAATATGGATTGAGCCAACAAGAGAGATAGCTTGCGCAAGGTGATCGAACCGAGATAGACATAGAAGCGTACTGCCATATAATGGGTGTACTGATAGAAGTGAGATAGATATAGAAGCGTACTGACATATAATATATCTATCTTTGTTACACTTTCACATTATCGCTTTCCATCTGCGTCTATTCACCTTGAGCAACATTTTTGTTAGTAGATATATTCAGTTAGCTCAATCCATATTATATATAATCAAAGATTACCACTTAACTAAGAGGCATGAAATTTTTTTCTTATATTTACCAGAACAGGTATGGGTTGGCCTCTCACCCGGTGCCCGCTTAACGTTAAGTTTTGGGACATTCTGTATATACTATCTCCGGAGATAGTATATACAGGGTGTCCCGCAACGATTGTACAAAACTACATCAGCGTATTCTATGATCAAAAATAAACAAAAAAAGCCTAATAAACATAGGTCCGAAAATGGACCGTTTCGAGATATTCAAAGATTTAGTTTCATAAGTTGATATTGTTAACATCATGAATTTAAATTTGTTTTTATAATAATTAAGTCGTTACTATGATTACGATAAGTTGTCTAATCAAAAAATAATAATAATACTTCACGAAATTATTATTTTACTATTTAATTTAATAAAACTATTAAGTATGGCTCCTATTAATTACTCCAAGGAAGAGATGGCGGATATGGTGTATTGTTACGGACTAGCTGATGCAAATGCGTCGTTAGCAGCTCGTCATTACGCGCAAAGGTTCCCGAACAGACCTTTAGCAGACTATTTCTCAGATTAAAAGAAACGGGAAGCGTAACCCACAGCCATTCCACGGAGAGACATTACACAAGGCCGGTGGAATTAGAAGAAGCAGTTTTGAGAAGAGTCGATGAAAATGCCTCAACCAGCATTAGAAGAATTTCTGCACAAGAAAACATTAACAAAACAACCGTTCACCGCATTTTAAGGGAGCAGTTGCTTTATCCTTATCATTACAACACCGTTCAAGCTCTAACAGAAAATGATGGCGAAAAAAGAGAGATTTTTTGTAGGTGGGCCATACAGGAAGAGGTAGTAAACGTCGACTTTCCCATAAACATTGTATTTACGGATGAAGCAACATTTACTCAAAGCGGAATTTTTAATATTCATAATGCGCACGTTTGGAGCGATGAAAATCCCCATGCAATACTAGAAACTCATCATCAGTGGCGATTCAGTGTTAATGTATGGGCTGGAGTTATAGGTGATCAGTTATTAGGTCCATTTTTTCTTCCAAAGAGATTGACAGCCGATGCCTACATACATTTTTTACAAAATGACCTTACAGAGGCAATTGATGAATTACCTCAACAAATTCTAGAAGATTGCTACTTTATGCACGATTATGCACGCGCTACTCGAGCATACTTAAATAACAGATTTGGCAATAAGTAGATTGGCCGAGGAGGATTCACCAGATTTAAATCCGTTAGATTTTTGGTTTTGGGGACATTTAAAACAAATTGTTTATTCTGAAGACGTTCAAAATGTGCAGGATTTGAAGAATAAAATTAGTAACGCATTTGACACAGTAAAACAAATTCCTGGTATCTTTGAACGCATTAGAAGTTCATTTAGAAAACGTATCCGTTTGTGTTTAGAAGTAAATGGTGCGCATATTGAACATTTATTATGACATGAATCTTTTCCAATTTGTTAAATATTCGTTGTTTTTATGCTGGTTGAACGATTTTCTTCGACAATCTTTGTTACTTGTTTTGTTAAATTATTAATGAACTGTATTAATTAACTTAATATTATCTTATTATTTATTAAAGTTTATCTTAACCATTTACAACATTAACCATTACGTTTACAATAGGTCAGCTTATGAAACTAAAACTTTGAATATCTCGAAATTGGTCCATTTTCGGACCTATGTTTATTAGACTTTTCTTGTCTGTTTTCGATCAGAGAATACGCTGATGCAGTATTGTACAATCGTTGCGGGACACCCTGTATATGCCTTTATCGTCCCCCTGTAGGACTCTAGTGCCCACAAGGGGGCTTATAATACTTTGATGAAGCACAACTTTGACAAGCAAAATTACCATATTGCGAATTTTGTGCATCATTGGTCCATACTTCTTCAAAAACGACGTTGGTGAAGCTATCACCGTCAACGGCGAGCGCTATTGATCAATGATAACCAATTTCTTTTGACCCAAAATAAACGATATGGACATGGACGACATGTGGTTCTGGCAGGACGACGCTACGTACAACAAATTGGTGTGATTCAAGCCTCTTGCCAAATGTTCAGTACTGTTTAGTTATTAACTCAAACTGCATAATCTAAAAATATATTAATAATATTTAAATTTTATATATTACTACATTTTTGAAAATCTCATCTCATTCTTCATTTTACAATGTAACGATATGGTTAGAGTAAAAAAAGAAGAATTAAAGTGGATCTGTTGCTCGAACCACAAACTTAATATACATTTTCTAATTAGCGTTTCCTGTTTAAGGGAGTAGCAATTTCAAGATAGTAATCGCCGATTTATTTAAATATCTCGTTTCTTGTGACTCTCATAATTACATCCTTTCATTGGGAAAAGGGAAACAATCAATAAATATTAATAATAAGCCTGGCAAATTTTAATTAAAAAATCTCAAATATTTTATTATTTATTTTTTTCGTTTTATAGTTTCTTCTTATAGCTTGAGAAGTCCTATCATCGGATCACGTTTCCTTTTTCAAACATCATCTAATAGAAGTAGTACTAAAACTCATTATCGGTTCGTCGAATCGTTTTTTATACAATTCCGGACGAGATAGTGAACGGTTTAGCAACTCTAAAAGAAGGCATCGCCATTTTAAAAAAATGCGCGATCGAAAGACGTTAGTCTTAGTGGCCCCCGTTACAACAACGCCTTCTCGGAAGTTGCGTGCGATACCCAAGACACAATTAAACGCGCTTTTAAAGCTTCTTTTTTTCTATATCAACCGCCAAAGGAATCCCGTCGACATTTCAAGGAGAGAGAGAGATGACAATCGAAGCTTTTTTCAGGATGGGATTTAATCAATTTTTATAAAGATAATTAACGATTTTTAAATGAAATAGATAATCTTTCTTGATTAACAATCTTTCGAAATACATAGTGATAAGTGAAATTAAAAAAAAATTTTTAACCTTAATACGGTTCTGTTTTTCATCTTCAACACTGTTAAGGACATAGTCTCGTCCAGTTTTTGCGGGAACGTATACATATAGTGGACGACGACGCCAAACCCTGTCTTTTAAAGTCCATACACGTCTGGTAATTATTATTTTCTGGTACGATGGTTATATAGAGAGTTCTTTTCTATTTGTATAGAGGAGGAAGGTTTAAGGTCAAAGTACTTAGACTCTTTGAGATCAAAAATGAGATTTTTTTTTAAATTTTAATTTAACGAGGCTAAATGAAGACTATTAACATATTCCAATTTTTGGTTTTTTATGTATTTATTTATTTTTTTTGGTTGGTGGTTATTTTAGTTGACGAACAACTTTTCTTGGTCTTTCGCCTTTAGGACCACCATTGGTATGGCTTTAAAAAGAACCAGCGGAGAGTCCGGACCATTTTGCGCATAGCAACAGACTTGCAATACTACTTTCATGCCTTTATAATTCCCTTTTGAAAACATCTTCTTCTTATATTCTTCGCAAACATTTTTTTTGTCCCGATTAAAAAAAAATGTATGCAGAGAATTTTTAAAGAAAATTCTTGAATGATTTTTAAAAAGCTTTGTTTTAAATTTTAACCTTTTTTTAAACATATCGAATACTTTTTGTTCTTCGTTTTAATCTTTACCACTCTTTTTACTTTCTTGCTTATACGAAGAATAAAAATATTTCGACCATTTTTTACGCTATAACTCTCTTAAAATTTAATAGTCCATAGTTAAGCCACTATTAAGCGTTTTAAATTTTAGTAATTTTTTGAATGATTACAATGATTAGGTTTATTTTCTTTGCTACAATTTGATGTAGATGAAGTTATATTCATATTTGTATGCTAGATAGTACTCCATATAGGTTACTCTAGATAATTCGAATAGGCCCTTTAGTATGCCAAGCCTATCAACACTCCTAGATTTGCCATAGGGGGAGAGATCAATTTTTTGAATTTATTTTGTCAAGAACCAGAAACTACTGCCCTGTGGAACTGCTCTAAATATTTTGGGTAACTCAATCCAGTTTAATCAAACCTAACCCAACTCAATCTAATCCAACCCAACTTTTTTTTATACTGAGGAAGAAAAAAGGGGGCATAACGCCCTAGGGACTAAAGGTATCTCATAGAAATTCTTTGGAATTCCTTTGGAATTAATATTCATTTTTGTTTTCTTTTCACCTGGGTAATTCAATTAAACAAATTTTGCATTTAAATGTGAAATGTATTTATTATCACTCTACCGGTTTCGCTCCTTTTGGAGCATCTTCAGGAATTCCTAAAGTTATTAATTTTACAACACTTTCTATTATTATATAATTTTACATTTTAACTTACGTCAATTTTTTGAACAACTAAACATGTATGTGATACTTTATTGAATTAATTCACTATTAAAATGTTAATCTCTAAACATGTGCTATCATACATCACTTTTTATTATATTTTAGGTTATGTTGAAACTGTCAATGGTATATTTTCTATTTTAATGTTGTGGTAATCTGTCAAATGTGATTGTCGTGTATTGAATTTAAATTTTCTTGTTTTGAATAGGTTGATTTTCAACAGGTTAAAATGAGGTATTACAACATGAACATATTAACTCCCTACATCAAACACACTGAAAAATATAATGGTACAGAGAGAGCAGCTATTTTTAGAGTTCGGGAGGTTTTCGTGGAGTTGTGTATGGTTGCTTGAGATAGGTATATAGTGGTCTTCTTGTAGATATAATTTGTTCGTTTAGGCATGTTACATCAGGGCAGTTGTTGAGGAATTTATTAATTTCATAGTTTTCCATTATTTCTAAATAGTAACTTTTATTGATATGATGAAGGATTCTGGAATTTTTATCTTCGTTAAATTCATGTTTTGAGTTAAATGTTAAGTGATTTCCGAAGTTGGAGTTATTTTTGTGTTTATGTTCTCTTATTCTTTTTCTAAGGCTTCTGCCTGTTTCTCCAATGTACGCTGCTTTACAAATGTCGCACTCTAGTATGTACACACCATTGTCGTCCAGTTCTAATGTTTCATTCTTTCTAATGTTTTATTTGGTTTGAAATTAAGATTTATATTATATTGTTTTAAACTCTGTTTTATTTTATTGGATATGTTGCCTTGGAATGTTATAGCTCTATAATAAATACTTTGATCTTCATTGTGTTGATTTTTTAGAGTGGTACAATTATTTTTTGTTTTTTCTGTTGTTTGTTTATAATATTATTTATTATGTAAGTTGGGAAGTTATTATTTTTCGCAACTTGGTAGATTGTATTTATTTCGGTGGTAAGGTTTTCTGTGTTCATTTTTGAATTGTATGGTCTATGTATGTGTGATCTAAAAGCAGCTAGTTTATGTGCGTTACAGTGATATGCATCTGTCTGTGTTGGTTTTCTGTATGTGTTAAATATAAAACCGTTATCCTGTGTTCTTTTTATGTTTATGTCTAGGTAGTTTATTTCGTTATTTTTCTCTTGTTCTATCGTAAATTGTATCTTGCTGTGTATTGAGTTAATATATTTATGAATCCTGTTTATAGTGTTGTTGTCTTTAGTATTAACAATGACTAGTATGTCATCTACATACCTTTTCCAAAATTTTATGTTTTCAAAATATGGATTATTATCTTTATTAATTATAAGTTTAGTTTCTATCTCATTTAGAAATATGTCAGAGATCTGCTCAAAGGAGACCCCATTCACCCAACCCTCTTCGTATGAATATATATTATTATTGAATTTGCAGAAATTTTGTTGTAAACTGATCTCGAATAGGTTGAAAATGTTATTACGATCATTTAGGTCTGTTATGTTATGTGATAGAATGTCTTTAATAATGTTCAATGTTTGTCTGGTGGGGATGTTGGTATACAGGTTGACGATGTCGAAGGATAGAATGGTAAAATCTTTTGGCAGTGACATTGTGCTCAGTTCTGTGATTATTTCTGATCTATTCCGAATAGTGTGTGTTGGTTGGAAGTTAATATTTGTTTTGAAAATGTCTATTAGAAATTTTGATATTTTGTAAGTACTTGAGTCGATGCTGGTTATTATTGGTCTTATGGGCATGTTCTGCTTATGCAGCTTAGGCAATGCATACAATCTAGGTATTTTCGGGTTCATTGGGATGATTGATCTTACATTTCTGCCATATTTCGTTAAAGTAGTTTTACTATTGTTTATTATTTTCTTGACTTTTTCATGGAAGGAGTTAGTAGGATTTTTCGGTTTTTTCTATATAATTTATCTTATCCAAAATGACTAAACCTGCACTTTTATCGCCCTTAGTAAAGATTAAATCATTTTTTTCTATTTTCTCTTTGATGGTTTTCAATGTCTTTTCTGCATTTTTCCTTTTCTTTTCTGTTTTTTCGTTGTTCTTTTTCTTCCTTTTTGTTATTTTAGTTTCTTCTTTCATTAGTATTTGTTGTAAGGTTTTGTGTATTTCTTCTTCTTTTGGCAGTCCTCTCGTAGCTGCTTCTAGTTCTAATGCTGTTTTTCTGAGGTTGGTTGTTTTATATATGGAATATTTCAGTCCTTTTTCTAGTAAATTCATTTCGTTTTGATTAAACGGTGTCTTTGACATATTTGTAACTCTTTTATGAAATTTATGTGTTGTTAAATTCTCTCTTGTTGATGTCGTATTCCTATTCTTCTCCATTCTTTGTTTTTCTCGAAGTTGTTTCAATTTTTTGTCTTTCTTCTATTCCTTTGGAATTGTTGAAAATTCTTGAGATAGCTAAAAATACGTGGATATCCTTCCAAATTTGTTTATCACTAATGGAAATCCTTTAAAAATCATGATAATCTTCTAGAACGTATCTGGAAAGTCTCCCTTTACAATTCTTGGGAAGTCATTAGAGATAAGATTTTTTGTAAATTCATTGGAATTCTTAACAATCCTGTAGAAATCTTTGAGATAGCTAAACATCTCAAAGAACACTAAAGGTATCGAAATGCAAAAACGTTAGAACTCCCTAGATATGTTTGGCAACTCATAGAAATGCATTGTAATTCCTTTAGAATTGTTGAAAATCCTTAAGATAGCTGAAAATATCAGGATATCCTTCCAAATTTATTCATCACTTATGGAAATTCTTTACAAATCATGATAATCTTCTGGAACATGTCTGGAAGTTCATTAGAGATAAGATTTTTTGTAAATTTATTGGATTTCTTAACAATCCTGTAGAAATCTTTGAGATAGCTATACATTCTTGGATATTCTTAAAAATCCATGTATCATCAATGGAAATCTTTTGAAAATCATGGTGATCTTTTGAGAAATATCCGGAATCTACTGCGAAACATAAATAAATAAGTTGGACTCAAAACCGCAGATTACTCTAGATAATTTGAGTAGGTCCTTTAGATTTTTCATAGAGAGAGAAATCAATTTTTTGAATCTGTTTTGTCAAGATCCAGCAACTGCTGCACTGTGAAACTACTTTAAATATTTTGGGTAACTCAATCCAGTTTAATCAAACCTAACCCAACTCAATCCAATCCAACCCAACTTTTTTTTTATACTGAGGAAGAAAAAGGGGGCATAACGCCCTAGGGACTAAAAGTATCGAAAAGTAAAAACGTTAGAAATCCTTAGATATGTTTGGAAACTCATAGAAATTCTTTGAAATCCCTTCGGAATTGTTGAAAATTCATGAGATAGCTAAAAATACGTGGATATCCTTAAAAATCCATATCATCAATGGAAATCTTTTGGAAATCATGGTGATCTTTGAGAAATATCCAGAATTTTCTGCAAAGCATAAATAAATAAGTTGGACTCAAAACCGCAGATTACTCTAGACAATTTGAGAAGGCCGTTTAGTATACGCCAAGCTTATAAACATTCCTAGGTTTGCAATAGGGGAAGAGATCAATTTATTGAATTTATTTTGTCAAATAACCAAAAAAGAACCATAAACTACTGCACTGTGAAACTACTTTAAATAATTTGGGTAACTCAATACAGTTTAACCGAACCAAACCCAACTCAATCCAACCGAACCCAACTTTTTTTTGATGTTGAGAAAGAAAAAGGGTGCGCAACGCCCTAGGGACTAAAGGTAGCGAAATGCAAAAACCTTGGAACTCCCTAGACATGTCTGGCAACTCATAGGAATTTTTTGTAATTCCTTTGAAATTGTTGTAAATCTTTGAGATAACTGAAAATATCAGGATATCCTTCCAAATTTATTCATCACTTATGGAAATTCTTTAAAAATCATGATAATCTTCTGGAACACGTCTGGAAGGTCATTAGAGATAAGATTTTTTGTAAATTTATTGAAATTCTTAACAGTCCTGTAGAAATCTTTGAGACAGCTATACATTCTGGAATATTCTTAAATATCCATTTATCATCAATGGAAATCTTTTGAAAATCATGGTGATCCTTTGAGAAATATCCGGAATCTACTGCAAAGCATAAATAAATAAGTTGGACTCAAAACTGCAGATTACTCTAGATAGTTTGAGTAGGTCTTTTAGATTTTCCACACGGAGAGAGATCAATTTTTTGAATTTGTTTTGTCAAGAACCAGAAACTGCTGCACTGTGAAACTGCTTTAAATATTTTGGGTAACTCAATCCATTTTAATCAAACCAAACCTAACTCAATCCAATCCAACCCAACTTTTTTTTTATGCTGAGAAAGAAAAAGGGTGCGTAACGCCCTAGGGACTAAAGGTATCGAAATGCAAAAACGTTAGAACTCCCTAGATATGTTTGGCAACTCATAGAAATTCATTGTAATCCTTTTAGAATTATTGAAAATCCTTAAGATAGCTGAAAACATCAGGATATCCTTCCAAATTTATTCATCACTTATGGAAATTCTTTAAAAATCATGATAATCTTCTGGAACATGTCTGGAAGGTCATTAGAGATAAGATTTTTTGTAAATTTATGGGAATCCTTAACAAATTCTGTAGAAATCTTTGAGATAGCTATACATTCTTGGATATTCTTAAACACCCATTTATCATCAATGGAAATCTTTTGAAAATCATGGTGATCTTTTGAGAAATATCCGGAATCTACTGCAAAGCATAAATAAATAAATTGGACTCAAAACTGCAGATTACTCTAAATAATTTGAGTAGGTCCTTTAGATTTTCCATAGAGAGAGATCATTTTTTTGAATTAGTTTTGTCAAGAACCAGAAATTGCTGCACTGTGAAACTACTTTAAATATTTTGGGGAACTCAATCCAGTTTAATCAAACCTAACCCAACTCAATCCAACCCAACTTTTTTTTTTATACTGAGGAAGAAAAAAGGAGGCATAACGCCCTAGGGACTAAAAGTATCGAAATGCAAAAACGTTAGAAATCCTTAGACATGTTTGGAAACTCATAGAAATTCTTTGAAATTCCTTTGGAATTATTGAAAATCCTTGAGATAGCTGAAAATATCTGGATATAATTCCAAATTTATTCATCACTTATGGAAATTCTTTAAAAATCATAATAATCTTCTGGAACATATCTGGAAACTTTCTCTTGACATTTCTTGGGAAGTCATTAGAGATAAGATTATTTTATTAGAGATAAGAATTCTCAACAATCCTGTAGAAATCTTGGAAATAGCTAAACATTCTTGGATATCCTTAAAAATGCGTTCATCATCAATGGAAATCTTTTGAGAAATATCCGGAATCGTCTGCAAAGCAGAAATAAATAAGTTGAACTGAAAATGACAGATCCATCAAAATCTCGATGCCGAATTTTTGTACGATTACAATAAAGAGAAAGCTTACTTACATATGCGAGAAATAAATTGAGAAAAATCGATTTCTGATGCAATCGCTTTGAAAGTTGGAAGATTTGTAAAGGGAAGAGTCATCTTTTTAGTGCTGAAACCAGTTTTTAATTTTTAAATTAAATTAAATTAAAAAATTATATTTTTTTTGGATATGTAAAGATTTTTAAGTTGTATTCATTTTCCTACACCGTTCTTCTTTGATACATATTCATGTTAAACGAACGTTGTAAAAGAATCTTCGTAGACGCTTCTTTGGCGGTTATAACGGGTTCCGTTTCTGCTTTATTCTTCTTTAAAGATAACGTATCTCGAACGCCTGATGACGACCCTAACCCATAAAATAGTTTATTCGATTACGACCCGCACTCTTCTTGGCCTTCTTCTTCTTCTCAGGTGCTTTAGTTGAGGGACAGGTGCAACTCAACAGTGTTGAATTAAAAAAAATCACATTCGAAAGCAAAATAATTTTTTTCTTCATTTAATGAATTATGAAGAATTTTTTTTAAGATTCTCGGGTTAAGAAAAGCAGAAAGATGAAGGTTTAAAATCGAAGAAGAAGTTGTGGATGGAAACGAAGGAGACTAAGAAGAAGAAGAAGACACCGGCAATTACGATAAGCGACGCGGCGCGGCGCTGAAGTCGAGGTCATGCGACGCGCGGCATAAAGGGGCCAGCATAGCCAAGCGCAAGACGAACGCGGACGGGCTCAAACCGGTATCCATGTGCACACGGGCACAGACTTGACTTTTCCAATTGGTTTTATTCTCATTCTTCCACGGGTCCCTCCTCCTCCGGGGTAATGCCAGCGCGGGCCGCCTCCGGAACTCCAACAGTCTGGCTTCGGCAGCCATCGCGACCACACTCACCAAAACACTACAAAACGCAAAGAATCAGCAACGAATCCAATGAAGAATAAGAAAAAAGAAGAAAAAAATTTCTTCTGATTCTTCATTAAGTTTTCCAAAACTTTCTTCAGTCATTTTTTCTTTATTTTAATCATTTCATTTAGAGGAAAGACTTTTACCAGTTTTTGATTAAGTGATTTTTCCACCGCGAGTGATTTCCAGAGAAGAAATTTTAAGATGGTTAAATGAAGATGAAGTAAGTTATATTTTAATTAAAATTTTTTATTAAAATAGAATCGTGGAAGTCGGGCTTTTTTTGTGTCATGGTGGTCAGTTTTCAACAGGTGGGGTGAGAGTCAAGGTCAGGTGCAACGCCCGCTACGGGGTTGAGAGGAGAAATACTGGGAGGGAAGGGGGCAAGTTGAAGCGCCGGAAAACGCTCGTCGCGCCCTCTTGCTCTCCGTCGTCTGACGACCACCAAACTAAACTTTTTTTGAAAAACCTACCGTGAGAATCACTAGTTAATGAACAAAAATTTTGATGGGTCCTGTATATGGATGTATAGGGAATTTCAAAATATTTCTTTTTTAAAGTAAAAGGATGATGAAAAAAAAAATACCTTGAAAGTACCATTTTCCGGTGTTTAGCATAAAAAAGAATAAGTATCCTGTCACTGTTTACCACGTGTTTCTTTAAGAGCGTTAAAATCCTGCGTTAATCATCTTATAACACTTTTCTTAAAGAAACTTTTAAGAAATTTTAATAAAATCCTTGAAATTACTAAGTATGAATACAAAAAGAAAGAAAAAAAAACATGTGTAACATTACACGATGATTATTCAATAAGTGTTATGTTTCTTATTCATATTTGTTTTTTTGTTGGTATTAGAGATGTGTTTCTTAAGAATGAAGTAGTAATATTTTTAATGAATCTTAAATAATTTTTTAGCGCCATAAAACTTGATAACTCGGCATAACAAGATCTTGAAAAACTTGATAATAACTAAAAAAAATACTTCTTCAATCCATAATCGACATCGCCCGAAGGTCTTCGAAAATTAGCAAACGTAAACCACTTTTTGTGCGTATCCATAAATTATACGCGGTCGGCACGACAGATGGCGCCCATCTCAACGCGTAAAACAGGATTCCTTCGAGAGAAAATCTTTGAATAATTTAACGATTTTAAGATGCTGTAGGTTACTGTTGATGATGATGGTGGTTGGTAAAAACGAAAAAAAGAATGAATACGTTTTCCTTCTTCTACTTTTACATTTACTCCTTCTGGTTCTTCCTCTATAACTAATAAGAAAAGTGTTGCCGGGCGAGAGCGTGTCCTTGCCAAAGGATGTTGACTCCATCTGGAGCTTCAGGATAACAAACCATCTTCTTCTTCTTATTCTTTCATATCTTAGTCTTTAAATGACGTTTAAAGGTGAAGAATGAATTGATGAAGAAAAAACTTGACGAAGAGAACAACTTTTTTATGTCAAGTTTTAAATGTCAGTCAAATTAAACCAAGAATTTTCTTCCATCATTAATACATATTAACATTTTTTGATTAAATAATTTTAATCGTATTAATGTAAAAAAAAAATTATTGGGGTTTAAAGAATTCTTCTTTTATTATAGTTCGAAGAGTCGGGTCAATACTACGACAAAAAGTGTTCGACCCTGAACGGTCAAACACCTTCGCCGTAACCATGTAACGTCGTTGTCGTCGTCTTCGTCTTCTCTCTTTCCTGCTGTTACTTTTTTCCCAGTGGTGGCGCGGTTGAGAACATGGTGGGGTTAACTTCGGCGGCAGCACGGCCGGCAGCGCGCGTACGCTTTCGCTAAATGGACGGCCGTGACGGCGGCTACGGTTGCGGCTACGGCCCCCGTCGAAGTCATTGCCACCTTCTATTAAAATGGTGATTGTTGGCCTATACAAGAATTTCATTGCCAACTATCTCGTTCCTTTTAATTGAAACGAAAAAAAAGATTTCATTTTTGCTTTTCATCTTCTTAATTTTGTTGGAGATTTCAACGATACATCAAATACAGAAACTTCAATCTTATTTTCCAACTTTATTTAGGAAAAAAAAAAATTCATCTCCTCCTTTTTTTAGTCGTTAAACTTTTATATCCTTTCTAACAGGTTGCCAACTGTTAGAACGGTCCTAATAAACGGCCTTTAAGACAACTACTCAACAAGTAGCAGCATATGGCACCCGACAACGACGACGACAGCCCGAGGTTATTTTTATTTAACAGCTGACCGATGTCGTCGTCTCTTTCTAATTTGCACACTGCGATTTTTCCTTATTACATAACTCAACGCTCACAAGTTTTGCACTTTTTTATACCAACCCAAAAAATTATATTCTTAAAGAGACTCCAATTCTCGATTAAGAAACGAACCTCCTCTTTATCTCATTAAATATCAATCGGAGTAGTTTAACGTAACTTAATTAAATATTCTTATAAGTACGAAGGAATTGTTTTTGTCAAATCCGGGTGGAGAAGGTTTCGTTAAGTTCACTAGTTAAGTCCAAGTGCTGCTGAGTTCTCAACCGTCTTCTCTATTAATAAGTAATGTCCGTTTCTTGCTAGTACTTTGGTTTTGTCAAACTCTATGGTGTTTGTGGCAATGCTCTGCGACTAGTAAAAACTCAGTCGCACATCCCTGTCGTGTTCTTTGTTGCGTCATTCGATGTTACGTAGCTCCCTTTAATGAGGTTACTTTGTCTTTGGCTATCGGAAGAGCGTACCGTATCGTACCACGATATCATTCTTCTTCAGACACTTAGTAATTCGCTCTGCCACACCTGAAATATAAGGAAGGCAGATAAAACCGGCTGGTGTCATACTTACCGAGTCATCCTTTTGTTTGCACGGTTTGGTGGCTCGTTGGATATCCCTCATGGTATAGCCGTTCTTCCGCAGTACATCTTCTAGGATCTTTCTTCTTTCCTCAGGTTCTCTCTGCTTGATAGAATAAGACTTGAATCACAGACCTCTTCTGTTGTATCGTATGCGTCTTCTTTCGATATACTCTCAGTTCCATGCCCCCATCTGTCTTCATAATGGCCAACACATCCAGGAATGACAACGGTTTTGCAGTTTTTGTTTCCATGGTAAATTTTATCATGAGGTGCTGTGAATTGTGGTGGTCTAGAAATTCCTGAAGTTGCTCTTTTCCATGTTGCCAGATCACAAAAGTGTCATTGACGTAACGGCCATAGTACTCTTCAAACATCTCCATGTAAAAATTGGTGATCACAGATGACAGAGATGATCCCATGATTCGCATTGCTAGTAGAACTTTCCCTCCCAGCTAAAATATGTCGACGATAGGCAGTACTCCATTAGTCCTGGGACATACTTTGGAAAACCCTCCGGGATGAGTTTTTGGCGAAGACCATCCACCTTCATCCACATTCCACGTCGAAATGTGTGGAATTTCTGACATCTGATTCTGTTTTACCTGTAAAAGAAGACAGACTCTTGGCAAGGTGAGAGAATTTATGGCAGTGACAATAGGGCCTTAAATATTCTTGTTACCGGTTAACTTGTTTCCTTTAATTCATGTCACTAATAATGCAGAGTCGAGAGTGGGTTTGATGAATGTCTTTAGATATACAATATATATGTAAATTTATCGATCAATCAAAACATTTAATAAGCCTACTATATATTTTTATATTTATGATGATTTAATTTATTTTTTCATTCTTTGAAAATTTCTTTCGTCTCTCGATAAATAAATAAAAAAAAAGTTGTCGTGACGTTACGTATTCTAAATAAACTTGACATTTACCTTTTAGATTCTTTTATAGCGCGGAGTCAAGGTAATGAACAATTATTAATCATTCTTTAACTTTAACATCACTGGAAAAAAAAACGTTGATTTAAAATTTTTCATTCTTTTTCCGATTAAAGTGGAGTTTTGACTCTAAATTTTAATGACATTTTTCTCTAAACTGTAAACATTTAGATACTTGAGTAACCATAATGTTATTCTGTTTCCGAACTGCAAACTGATCCCCAATTGGAACTTGAATCTTTATGTAATTAGGTATTTAAATTACTTTCCGAACTGGTTTCCAAAATAGAACTTAAGTTCTTTCTAAATTATTAGAATGAAATGAAACATTGAATCTTTCTGCAAACTGTTATAAAATCAAGATATGAATCTCTATGCAATTACGTACTTGAATCGTGCACCGAATTGTTTTTTAAATTGTGCTATTCCGATTGGCATTTCAAGTTTAATAACGGGTTTGGGGCATTGAAGCAACTTTTAATGATAGTTAAACATGAGTTTTTTATTATTTCCATGACACAGTATAAGAAGCGTTATAGAGCAATAATTCGGAATAGTTAATATCTTCAAGATAATCAAAGCAATCAAATTTTAAACCTTTAAAAAATAAAGATTCTGATATGTCTCAATATACTGCCTCGGCCACAACCGCATACCACGACTGTTAAGTTTTATACTTGACATTTTGGACAACCAGTTTTTGAAATTAAACAAGATATAATAAGTTTAGTAGGTTTTTAATATATAGCTGCTCGGCTACTTTTGTATGCAAAAACCATCATGAACTGAGGTCGCTTAACGCAGAATGGTTGCTATCAAAGCTATCCAATACAAAACGCAATTAAGCACCAAACACTTTGGGTAACCAATATGCTCATGCCCATGTCTTTTAAATCTTACAGAAGCAAAATTTGAAATTTTTGGTCTAATTTTAATCATTTTCTGGACAACCCATTGTAGCAAAACTAAAAAGATTTTTGTTTTAGTGTATCTACACGGCGAACACTGGGCTGAATCTGGAATCTAATTCCAAAAAAATTTACTATTACAGCGAATAATAGTGTGTAAGAAGTTACTTTGAAAACGGTTGAATGCAAATAGAGCACTATACATTAATGTGATCTTACTTTATATTATCTGTTCGGCGACATGATTGTTTATTTTTTTTTGTGTGTTAATCTAACCTGTTTATATACCTTTAAGGAAGACAAGCACTGAAAATATCAGATTAAAGAAGGTAAGTTCATACCATTCATTTCATATAAGAGTGTGATTTTGCTTCGTGGAAAATGAAAAATTCTTTACATTTTAAGGCGCAACTTTTTTTCATTAGAGATATAATTAACAATATATTCAAAGAAGGAGGGCCATAATGAATCATAAATTGAGATATAACAAAAATTCTTCAATTAAAACTGATAACACTTTTTCATTTTCGCTTGATTGTTTTTATAAAACTTGGTATTGGTGAATTGGTCGAATCTGGGATCAGAATTAAAACTTTTCAAAAATCAATATGGCAGATAGAAGATAGAGAACTAAAATTGCAAGAGAAAGGATAATTTACATTCATTGGTCATTGATGGCTACATAAAATCCTTTTTTGTAATTCGCGACGGTAATCAAAGCTCTAACAGTACTCAAACGGGTGCTGTAATGAGACTCCTTACAGCATCCGATGCTGTAATGAGATTTTAGTAACATTTTATGGAACCAGTTCAAGTTGGTGACATCGGCTCATTAATTTTTCTAGTTGTCAATGTGACAATTTTTGTCTATGGATGTTTAAACACGTTCTTAGCATCGAATACAAGGTCCACAATGATGACGTTGAACTCGGAGCAATTTCTCTTATTTTGGGAGGTGTACATGAAACATTTTTGTCAGGTGAATACATTTTGTGTTTTGACAGTTTCTAATTGTCAATTCAAATTTCTATTTTCAAGTGTTACGGTGTTACCAACTGCTACATACCTATTTCTCTACATTGTCAAAATTTATTTTATTTTTGAGAAAAAAAAAGGATAAAAACGCGAATTACAAAAAATAGCGTTTCATAAGACTTAAAGCACTCATTCATTAAAAAACTCGTTTTTCAACTTGAATTCGTGCATTTTAAACGTGTCTTACGAAACTTGTTTTTTAATATACTATTACAGGGCTCTTTAGCCATCTAACATGCCCTTGTTCCAATAGGGCAGCAAGGAATAAGGATATGAGGCAGTAGGTGTCTTTGCAAACAAAACTCTGCCTACCCTGACCGAAAGAGATCTGCTTAGTTTCTGGGAAAATCAAAAAGTGACTTGAATCTCCTCACCCACTTCCTGACCTAAATTCATGTTCTACATGAAGCTAGCGAATACATCCCTCTGTAGAGGGTGTGAAATGGAAGACGAGACGGTAAGTCATATTGTTTGTGACCGTCCCAACCTCGCGTACTTAAGGGAATCAACCGCTGGAGCCTAAATGGCAAATGTGAAGCTACATACATACAAGGATATGAGGCGATTTAGAGCCCAGCACACTAGAAATTCCTCATATATAAAAACCTGTGAAGACTTAGTTCACATGCTTTTAATACCATCGGATCCTGTTATTACAGGCCTTAGAACTTTCCAGAAAGTCCTATTGATCACGGATTTAGTGGAAGAAGATATGGTAGATACGAGCGAGTCGGATGATGATTCTGATTTTGTATTTTTGTAAAAATAATTCTTCATTTTACTAGAAAATAAATTAGTATCTATTTTATTTTTACATTTTATTTTATACCAATTTTTCCCTAAAAAATATGTGAAAAACTTCAAAATTCTGTTCTGAGAATTAAAACACCTACTTTTTTTCTTCGTATATTTTTTTAAACTACTCTAGAATTTTAGCCCTTGTTAAGTCTATAAAATAATGTTGTCCAGCTAGAATCGGGATTCAGCACAGTGCGCAGCGCAGTCTTCATCTTCGTACAAACTAAAAATCTAACATATTTATTCATATACAGGGTGGTTCAGTTTTTAATCGGGAAACTTTTCTAGGACGTAGTACTTGCCAAAATAAACACGTTTTTTATATAAACATAGGGTCGCAACTCTTCCGTTTTTGAGCTATGAGCTGTCACAGTTGAGCCAAAAATTTACATTTTATCTTTTATTTCGGGTATGAGTAAACCATAGAATTTGAAATTTGGTATGTATGTACTACTGGTTAATATCTTATTTTCAACCATACCTTAAACTTCCCTAGCGCCCTCTAAGGAGATGAAATTCACAGCCCCTTTGATTTTTTTATAACAACTTCTTAACGCCATGGAATATTAACAAAGAAAAATATGGGTTGTAATTACTAGTACTTTTTTCTCTCTTTAGTTTTTTCCTTAAAAATAATAGTTTTAACGTAAAAAAATAAAATATGCTACATTGTACTGTAAAGCGCTGCTATTATTAAAAGAAATTTTTCTTTATAGGTGGCTATGGAAGTTGTGCACTTACTAGGATCTAGTACTAACTAAATAACATCAATTAATTGTGATTTTCATAAGAAAAACCATAAATAAGATTAATGGCTGTCGGAACAAATTACGTTGTTTTAAACAATATTAAAAAATTGATACTCTGGCTTAATAACCGTCAAAAATTATTAATAACCAGCAATAATTATGAGGATCCACTGTAAATGAAACTTACAAGTTCTCAGAGCAAACTTTTAGAATAATTTTGGCTAAACATGGCGGCACATAGCAGTGCATGGCACGATATTTTATTTTTTTACACGGAAACTATTAACTTTAAGGAAAATACTAAAGAGACAAAAAAGTACCACTAAAGAGTGAGCTTTACAACCCATATTTTTTTATGTTCATATTCCATAGCGTTAAAAAGTTGTTATAAAAAAAACAAGGGGGTAGTGAATTTCATCCCCTAAGAGGGCGCTGGGGAAGTTTAAGGTATGGTTGAAAATAAGTTCTTAACCAGTAGTACATACGTACAAAGTTTCAAATTCTACGGTTTACTTGCAACCGAAATACAAAACAAAATGTAAATTTTTTTCTCAACTTTGATCGCTCATAGCTCGAAAACAAAAGAATTGCGACCCTATGTTTATATAAAAAATTTGTGTTATTTTGGCAAGTACTACATCCTAGTAAAGTTTCCCGATTAAAAACTGAACCACCCTGTATAAAGTATGGTTATTTTAGGACTTGTCAAAAAACTTTTCCAAACTCAACCGTAATTTTATGTTGCCAAACATCGTCTTATCGATGTTTTACTATTTTAAAATGGACTTGGAACATATTTTTTGCTTATTTGGAAATTCATGGATTCTTCGTTTGAAACTACCAAGTCTTGGTATTTCTTTTACTTCAAGCTTTTTTAAATTCTTTGGATTCGTCGTTTTTAGTCAAGAACTTGTTAGACTCTATTTTGATAATCCTTAAAGTTCGAATATTTATAACTGATGATAGGTTGAACTAATTTTTTAACGTGATAAAAAGTTATGTTTCCGACAAAACTTTTTTAATACAAAAACCAAATGCAATAAATGAAATGGTTACAGAAGAAACAATAATAATCTTGAAATGTTAAGTTATTATAAAATCTACGATAGCTATTTTAATATCTAAGTAGGCGTATTTTATCTCTTTATCTTTCAGCTTTCTATGCGTAACGGAAGGTGGCGTTATTTATTATTTAACTGGGGTAATCATTTATTGTACTTGTTCTTTTCTTTTTTTTTATAGCACACTTGTTCATGACCATGACACGACGACGACGTCCGTCGTCGCGGTTTTTATAATATTTTCAAGGTTTCTGACAACACTTTTCACTCTCCTTCCATTTAAACCAGCATATGCATTACTGCTAGTTTAATAAATGATTGTTTATTTTTAGATTATTGTTATATGATTTATTAAAATAAGATTAAAGTAAATGAAGTTTTAATAAGAAAGAAACTTGTGACTCTCAGTTATTTATAATGGTTATCTTTGTCTTGACCGCACCTACAAGAAAAAAAAAGGTAACAATAAAAACTAACTGTTATTTATGTAACAGATATGGATTAAAGAATTGAATAAAAAAATTTAATCGGTATTGTTATAAATTTAAAAATTAATTTCACAAAAAAAGGTAATTATAACATTAAAACCTATTTAAAAATATGACTCGGTTAAATCTAATTAATCATAGCAGGATTATAATTAATACGCGTTTAAAATTTTTCTTGTTCGTTGTAATGTGAGTGGGTTGACATCTACAAGCAACTTACAAAGCGATTTTTTTAATCAATAAAAAAGCGAAGGATTACTTAAGAACTATTAATTTGTAGTGAGGCATGGTAACTCCACCACCGTTGGCGTTATATTTTTCTGCCAGCGGTTGAGGAGTTCCTCAACCTCACAGCATTGCCACAATAGTTCATCATCTCTGCAAAACGAAGAAAAATTATTAAACAAAAAATTGAAGACGAGCAAGTTCTTACCAGCAAACATTTCGAAAGAGAACTGATTAAAAAATGCAAAATGAACTGAGTATTTATACCTTTAAATCAAAATCCCGGATTAAGGATCTTTTATATTAATTATTATTTATAGAAGCAACATAATACGAAAAGGAAAAAGCCCCTAACGTGAATCACATAAAAATGTGGGCAGCAAAAAAATTGTAACGAATTTCCCAATTGTGGTTTAAGTATAGCAATTAGTTTCCTTATCAATTTCAAACTTTCCGGACAAAGTAAATAGATAAAAGATTAATATGACACACTAGAATAAATGAATCATTTCATGTGGTTTTATATTTCATTGCTTATTCTTAAAACGATTTCCTTTAAAACTAATAAGAAAAAAAAAGTTATCGTGTTATTTGTTTGAGAAACGTTGAGGCATTTAGTTGAAGGTTGTTGGGATTTTTAAGATTGGTTTTTATTATGAGTGTGTCCAGTTGATGTCAGTTTGTCACTGAGTTAGGTGAAAACAAGATGAGGTGCTAATTTTAACCTTTTATTGAATCATTTTTAAAATTTTAAGAAGAAAGTGTAACTATTTCTGTTATGTAAGTGTTAATTGATTTTAAAAAATAAACAAAAAAATGTATTAAAGTGGAATTTTACGAGTTTTGGGGAACCACAAATAATTTAAATTTATAATAAGACTTTTTTAAATGTTAACCTGCATATCATGAAGATTAAATAACAATTGAAATGATGATAAAAAGATTTGAAGATGTAAAATATAAAAGATTTTAATAAAATGGTTTACCAAAATCGAATTTATCTACCATCGGAAGCTAACGGCATCGAAACCAACGAATATTTACAAAAGTAAGTAAAACCTCCTTTTTCGTATAACTACATTACCTTCGTTTTATTTTTCTTTCTCTCGGCGTCGATGCCGAGTTTTTGAGTTTCTACAAACGGGCAAAACCAGTCGTCGTTGACAACATAAGAGAACCATTCCACTTCTTATAAATAACCAACAGAAGCACCAAAGACACCAAGACTAAGTGTACTCTTTTCTTTTCGATTTTCTTCTTCCCTTCTTTCTATTTTGATATCTTTTACCTCGCTCCAATGGCCACACCACGTTCATGAACGATTCATGAGATAAAGAAGAACTGGAAGATACTGTAAAAAAGAGATTCGTGAGAAAATTCCTTTTTTGTAGAAACAATAAATAAAAGCGTTACAAATTTTGATCTCATAAATTATTGATAAACCATTTTTTGTGTTAAAAAGACTTTTCTTTATAAATTATTAAAAAATACTTAATTTCATAGGTACTATAATAATATTGATATTTCCCCAGATCCAATAACCTCACTTTTATTTGACAGTTCATATTTCAAAAATAATTAACTCTAATTTAAGATTAAATTTTAATATAATCTAAAAATATGCTTAGTTTCATTCAATTTCAATCAATTCTTTTAGATTTTAAAGTACTCATTGAATTTTTATAGGATTAAATTCATAAAATGTTTGATTTCCCTTATACATTTACTTTTTGCTCAACTCTATACATTTTCCACCAATTAGAGGCTTTGATTAGTAAATAAAAATGTTGAAAGTTAATTTTATCTCCAGGTAACTCAACAACAAAGCCTATTTTAACATAGATTTAATTGAATAAGTGCTCCGATTCATAATATCCAAATTCCAGAGAAGTTCTACAACATAACCTACAAAAACAAAGGAGATAAGTTTTAAAATTTAATTACAATTAAAAATAACGATATTATTACTTACCTAATTAATTATTGAGGTTATTCATATAATCGAATTAGTTAAATAAGAATTACTTCATTACAATAATTTATTTCTTTTAAAATCGAATCCAAACAAACAGAGTGAGGTTATGTTTAGAAAGACTTAATTATGTATATGTTGGTTGTCATGGCTACTAAATAATAGTGACAGTAAAATAAATATTTGATTTATTACTTTGAAATTAAATACTGAAACTTGGTTTGTAATGACACCTGTATATTATTTATGTTATAGATACGTGTTTTTATAGATATAAAATAAAATTCAGTTAAAAAAAAAGTTCTAATATATGCTGCCATCTAGTGGTCATACGCACGAACTATATATACAGTGACTTACAGACATTGATCCCCACCTACAAAACTACAAAATTAAAGCATTAGCTTCTGTGTAATCAATCTCCGGATCTAAGTCCTTTAAAGTATATTTGATAAGAACTTGATCGTTAAATTTGAAATCTAGACAGAAAACCAAGATTACTAATCGAACATCCCTAATAATTGTAAGCTTTCGACAAAACATGATGATATTGTTTAAATTCGAATTTTGCATAAGTAACAAGATGACTTTTGTGAAACACATTAATATGCTTTAAAAAAGTTATTGGTGCTGACAAGTATCTCGAAGAAACGACCAGTTTTAAATCTAAACGCATTCGAAATCTGAGCGGTGTTGCTAGAAAATAGTTAGCTAAGTAATCAAATTGATGAAAAGAGGCAATTATTCTTTAATTTGTTTGCAAAACAATCAAAGCCCTTTAGCCCCTTTATTCAGTGTGAAGAAAATCGGGTGCTACAATCATGATAATGAGTTTTTTAGTAAGCACATTTACATAAGATAAGGTATTATATAAATACTTGGCACTTTGAATATTTTACTTCAATAATACTGGGATCTGTAATCTTAATTCAATTAGTCGATGCATATTCTTAAACAATTGAAAGCAGAAATATTAACCTCAAAACAGAAGTTAAATACCTAGGGGTGATACTAGACAGTAAATTAAACTGGAACTCCCACATAGACAAGGTGAAGAAAAAGGCCATTATGGCTAACCAGATCTGCCGAAGGCTCCTCGGAAAGAACTGGGGTCTCAAACCACGAATGGCTCATTCGGCCTACGTAGCAATAATCAGATCCATGGTCGCCTATGCCTCATTGGTTTGGTGGCCAAAAACAAATCATAAGACAACAGCTGGCATAAATCCAGCGGTTAGCATGTCTTAATATAACGGGTGCAATGAGATCTTGTTATACATATATACAAAAGGGGGCCTTATCACTCAAGCTGATGAAATCCTCAAGGACTCATGTCTAAATCACTTGATTGAAATTAAAACGCACCTTATACCGACAAAATATAATTTCGATCAACCGTATAAGGCTAAATATTTAGAAGCAGGGATGATTGGACGAAGGGTGAGCCTCAACTACAAAGAGGAGCCCTTGCCTGGCACACTGATGCTTCAAAGACAGTTGGATCCGGAGTAGTGGTAAATTGACCCTCAGCTCCGACATAACCATTTTTCAAGCAGAAGCACTTACTATAAATTTTTGCACCGCTTTGAACCTATAAAAAGGACAGAAAGGTGCATCCATAAACATTTGCAAACAATCTGGCTAAATCCAATTCAGGCCTATACGTATGACTCCGCACTGATCAGAGAGTGTACCAGCAACCTGAGAGATCTCGCTAGAGGTAATGATGTTACTTTATGATGGGTTCCAGGTCACAGAGACATTGAAGGCAATGAGAAGGCGGACAAGCTGGCCAAAGAGGACCCCAACCCGGTTGAGGACTACAAAAAAAAACACCTAAAACAAGTAATCAACAGTTGGGAGGCCTCAAAGGTAGCCTTACGCTGGAAAGAACTTCCAGGTCACGAACAGATAAACAGTATGATAACTCCGTCGTTTTATGCCTCAGTAAAGGGAATCTAAGGACGCTTTCAGGTTTTCTGACCAGCCATGCGCCCCTAAAATACCATCTTATCCACATTGGACAAGCTGAGGATCAAACTTGTCGACTTTCCAAAGACGTGTCAAAAACGGCTGAACATATACCGTGTAATTGCGTCGCCTAATACACAACATTTTCAGTAAAGCTCTTTTGACACCTACCTACATAAAGGAACAAGACCTTGGAGCAATACTAAGGTTCATTAAGGACCTACATTTGCCCTAAACTTTTGGGGGCTAATGTTACAATAGGTCGCGGTGACGAGGGGCGCCGCTCCCCTCAGCTCGGCAACTTTTCTGGATATACAGCAATCGTTTTGTGTGGAATCAGCAATGCGGAAATAACTCGTATTAGCAGCACTCTTCCATATCATTTAAAAGAGTGTCAAAATAACAATATAGAATATAGAGAAACCTTAGTCGAGAAGTTAATAAATATAGAATGTCATAATACACGCTGGAAATTAATATCACATTTTCGCCTTTTTTAGAACATGATGTTCTCGTGATAGCTGAGACCAATTTTAGTCTCCAAAGCAAGAAGTGGCGCAATCAGGAAAATAGTTGTAAAAATGTTAACGTTACACTGATACAAATGGTAAATGGAATTGTCTAGTTGAAACCACATGCCTTCAAGAGGCAATATCTTGCAACTAGTTCCTGATGACTTGGGTTAAGGGTTTTACAATTATTATGACTCTATCAATGCAAACTATTAAGAATAAAAGAAGAAAAGAAGTTGAGTTTCTTAATTTCAAATATTAAAAGAGAAAAAAAGGGAATAAAATAAGAAAAATGTTTTTAGTTGTTGAGGACGACCACGAACGTGTGAAATCGAAGACAATTCGTCATTAACTTTGTAGAAAATCGGTTTCGGTCTCCAGACCATGATGATGTCTTCGCTTATAATTGTCGTAATTAAAACTTTTTAATTGACACCATTTTATCACATAAAATTAAACGCCATTTTAATTATTAATTAACAATAATCCCTCCAACATTTCAGCAATTAAAAAGAAACTAATTTTTTAGGTTCGTCAAAAGAGAATTTCCAAGTGAGACCGTACATAGCGTTCCAAAAAGTTTTCAAAAAAGCGGCGAAAAACAAGCGATTTTAGCGGAGAAGGTTATTTTTGATAGACTTCGTGGGTTGAAAAGTGAAAATCGAATCAAAGGGCTTTGGTTAATATTCTTTCATAGTGCATCTTACGCCGGGCGTTCATTTAGGAATCAACGAGATGGAAAATTAATGATTAGAGAACACGATTTTGTGTTATTTATTAAATATCATAGTAAGTTATATTTTATTAAAAAATTAAATTTAAAATAAATTTTTTATAGATAACATCCATGTTGTTTTAATCGAAGTTAAATCAACACACGATTCTAACGCATCAATAAAAGATTTAGAAGTTACAAGCGATGCAAAGGTCATCAAAAATAATAAAAGGTCAGCCCAGCATCAATTAAGAGATCATTTGGAGGTTTTATTAAAATTTTTGGGAATTTCCGAACAACATGCAATCCAAATGTATATTATGTGGCCTTTTTTGTCCTCTTTAACGCGTGACCCTAAACACCAAATTATAAAACGATGGAAAGATGAACCTAATTTACACGTTTTTGAAGAAACTTTATCGAAACAAGAATATTTTAATCAATGGTTTTTAGATTACGTTTTAACGACGAAATCAATTGGGGAAGATTATTTTAATACTTTATTAAATAGGTAAATCAAAAAAAAGATTTATTAATTTCTTATTAATTTTTAAGTTATGATCAAATTTCTTGACTTCATAAAACAGAGTATCTATACTCTATTTTTTAATTCGGAGGAGTGTTTTCAAATTGAAGCGTCAAAAAAAGGGTTGCTAATGGTCAGTTTTAAGCAAAAATTACACTAGGAAAGAGATGTTGTCGGCCGTCTAGAAACATTCGGGTTTAACCGCACGTCTCTCAGTATGGTTAAACCCGAATGATTCTAGTTCTAGGTCTTGTATTAGTTCTAGTGATAGTGTTAGTGTAAAACTAGAACTAACATTAGACCGAGAACTAGAAACATTCGGGTTTAGCCGCACGTCTCTCAAGACGGCTAAACCCGAATGATTCTAGTTCTAGATCTTGTGTTAGTTCTAGTTCTACACTAGTATTATCACTAGAACTAACACAAGACCTAGAACTAGAATTTTCTAGAAGTTTTACACTAGTACTATCACTAGAACTAACACAAGACTTAGAACTAGAATCATTCGGGTTTAGCCGTCTTGAGAGACGTGCGGCTAAACCCGAATGTTTCTAGTTCTAGATCTTGTGTTAGTTCTAGTGATGGTTTTAGTTTTAGTTCAATAACAATATGCAACATAGTAATATCATATGTTAACTAGTGCTACCTACCACTGCCACTAGAAGTAATACTAGATCGAGAACTAGAAAGATGTGGATTTAGCCGCACGTGTCTCAAGAGGGCTAAACCCGAATTATTCTAGTTCTAGGTCTTTTGTTAGTTCTAGTGATAGTGCTAGTGTAAAACTAGAACTAATACTAGACCGAGAACTAGATACATTCAGGTTTGGTCGCACATCTCTGAACTCGGCTAAACCCGAATGATTCTAGTTCTAGGTCTTGTGTTAGTTCTAGTGATAGTGCTAGTGTAAAACTAGAACTAACATTAGACCGAGAACTAGAAACATTCGGGTTTAGCCGCACGTCTCTCAAGACGGCTAAACCCGAATGATTCTAGTTCTAGGTCTTGTGTTAGTTCTAGTGATAGTACTAGTGTAAAACTAGAACTAACACAAGATCTAGAACTAGAATCATTCGGGTTTAGCCGTCTTGAGAGACGTGCGGCTAAACCCGAATGATTCTAGTTCTAGATCTTGTGTTAGTTCTAGTGATAGTTTTAGTTTTAGTTCAATAACAATATGCAACATAGTAATATCATATGTTAACTAGTGCTACCTACCACTGCCACTAGAAGTAATACTAGATCGAGAACTAGAAAGATGTGGATTTAGCCGCACGTGTCTCAAGAGGGCTAAACCCGAATTATTCTAGTTCTAGGTCTTTTGTTAGTTCTAGTGATAGTGCACTAGAGTCTAGTAATACTAGACAGAGAACTATATACATTCAGGTTTGGTCGCACATCTCTCAACTCGGCTAAACCCGAATGATTCTAGTTCTAGGTCTTGTGTTAGTTCTAGTGATAGTGCTAGTGTAAAACTAGAACTAACATTAGACTGAGAACTAGAAACATTCGGGTTTAGCCGCACGTCTCTCAAGACGGCTAAACCCGAATGATTCTAGTTCTAGATCTTGTGTTAGTTCTAGTTTTACACTAGTACTATCACTAGAACTAACACAAGACCTAGAACTAGAATAATTCGGGTTTAGCCCTCTTGAGACACGTGCGGCTAAATCCACATCTTTCTAGGTCTCGATCTAGTATTACTTCTAGTGGCAGTGGTAGGTAGCACTAGTTAACATATGATATTACTATGTTGCATATTGTTATTGAACTAAAACTATCACTAGAACTAACATAAGATCTAGTGTTAGTTCTAGTTTTACACTAGTACTATCACTAGAACTAACACAAGACCTAGAACTAGAATCATTCGGGTTTAGCCGTCTTGAGAGACGTGCGGCTAAACCCGAATGATTCTAGTTCTAGATCTTGTGTTAGTTCTAGTGATGGTTTTAGTTTTAGTTCAATAACAATATGCAACATAGTAATATCATATGTTAACTAGTGCTACCTACCACTGCCACTAGAAGTAATACTAGATCGAGAACTAGAAAGATGTGGATTTAGCCGCACGTGTCTCAAGAGGGCTAAACCCGAATTATTCTAGTTCTAGGTCTTTTGTTAGTTCTAGTGATAGTGCACTAGAGTCTAGTAATACTAGACAGAGAACTATATACATTCAGGTTTGGTCGCACATCTCTCAACTCGGCTAAACCCGAATGATTCTAGTTCTAGGTCTTGTGTTAGTTCTAGTGATAGTGCTAGTGTAAAACTAGAACTAACATTAGACCGAGAACTGAAAACATGCGGGTTTAGCCACACGTCTCTCAAGACGGCTAAGTAGAAAAAAAAATTGAATGAAAGAAGAAATCGTTCTTGGTAAAGCTCAAGAGATCCTCAAAGAGTCGTTACACGGTCATTTCTCGAGATGCCGGCCTCTATTATGGCACTTTTTTCGTCTAGGATTTTAATGGGCCGTTAACCGACCGGATAAATCGTTTTTCCACAAAGCGCGAGCCGGACCTGTACATACGAGCCATTAACGCCATCTACAGCGCGATTCCAACTACGGCCGTTTCGACGAGCTGTACAAGTTTAAAAAAACCGCGACGTGCGCGTATTCCAACATCTCGCCTTATTGTTTCCCAAGAAAAAAAACCAGAACCGTACTTAAAAAAAACTTTTTATTTGATTATAAATAATTTTTGATGTACTCTGTACGTGAAAAGGTGATGAGACTGTTTGAGAATTAATTAACGTTGCCTGTTGGACGTTTCACCGGAACCATAAAATAAACTCCTCCAACGACGACGACGAGAAAATGTTTCTTAAGAAAAAAAGAACGTAAACCTAATGCCTCTCCGACTTTGACGACAATCTAACGTAGCGTTTCCGAACGTTTTTTTGTCGCGCCGTTCCTCGAGCATTGATCTTTATAAGGCGAGGGCAGTTTGCGGACTTAACGTCCGCGCGTTGGAATTTTTATTATTTATCGCGATCCAATCGGGAGATACATCAAAGTTGATGCCATGAAGGTTGATTAAAAAAAACAATAAAAAACCAATCCCGGATAGATTTATGTCGATAAGTTTTTATAACTATTTTGAGGATGGATTAAAAAAGTTTAAGTAGAAGATATGTTAAAAGGGTTTTTGAGTTGTTTAAGAAATGAGATGGAGTTCCCAACTTCAAAACTGGTTACTTGTTATTAGTCTTCTCAAATCATGCTTCAACAGATTTGGTCCTCTTCTTCCCATCTCTATTAAAATAGAAAGTCAAATTACCTTTAGGGTGTACAATTGAAAATAGTCCCGAAATCAAAATATGTTTGCAAAAAATGTCCATTGCAAAAAAAGACCATTTCGTCTTTGATTATTGTAATTAATACATTTTTTTATTGCTCCAGTTTGAAGTGGTGATATTGCTCTCGTGCTGGTGGACGTAGACATTGCATTTTCAAATATCCTATTTAATTTTTCTGCTAATGATACTTCATTACCTTGTTGATTGTTTTTAAGATAGGACAGCGGAATATCGTCTTCATCTTGCCTTGTTGGCGATGATATTGGTGATAATCTTTGTATGAATTAAAAAAAAGTGAGATATTTCCATAGTATCTGGATGATCAAAAAGTAAATCATCTTACCTTTCTATATATTTAAGCGAATTACAGAGATAGCTCAACGCACTTGATGTTACTGTTCTTCGTTCATTTATGCGGTACTTTAATTCAGATTACAAGGCTCTATTAAATGAAGTATTAATTTTTGAAAGTTCTTGAAACATAAGTCTATGATGTGAGTTGGCATCACGTCTACATACCGCCAACATTGTGAGTTTAATAGTTTCAAGACACTTTACAACTCCTTGTAGAACTTCAAAGTCAATTGATGAATACAGTCCCGTTCTAACATTTGAGCTAAGCTGTTCCATCGCGTTTTACAATCTAAAATAAATTTTAACTTCTTGCAATGTTTCCCTTTTACATAGTTCTGCAGAACACTGTTTTTTAAAGGAGAGCGACGAAATAATTTGACAATCTTCCGTACTTCAGTTACCAGTTTGTCAATGTTCCCGTGATAGTTTAAATTAAAGGATAATTGTTCAACGTCTTCAATTAACTCAAAACCACCGTCTTCAGTATTGTCACTATTGTAGTCGTCCTCGCTGCTACTCGTACTGCCATCGGTTTCAGTGTTTCAGTTTCATAATTGGACCGCGCTATGCTTCACTTGACTAAGCGACAAATGAACAATGTTGAGAATTCTCAGAATAGACACGCTCACACTGAGAGAAATAGATTGTACGAATCGTATTATAGAAAAAATATTATACATGCAGTAATTCATTGTATACATGCAGCAATTCATTGTATTATATTCATTATATTTATAAGCTTCAGTACAATCCCGTCTCGCTGTCACTAACGTATTAAATATTATATTACGTTATAGTATATTTTTAGTGCATAGCACAATCCATTTCTCTCAGTGCAAACTATTGAAAATTGTTTGGTGCCTATCTATGTTTATCACAGAACAGTGATGACAGCTATCACAAGCACAGAATCCGCTTGGTCAGTCGTTTTACGATTATACAGGGTGTTTCTGTAAGTCGTGGCATAAATTTTATCACAAATACTAGAGTTAAAATGATGTTATAGAAAATTATCTAGAGTTTGATTTTGTACTTTTCAACTGGTTTCTGTTTTATATAGAATTTAAGTTTAACTAGTTTCGGCCCTTGGCCACCTTCAGAGACTCTAGAAATAGATTAACATCCCTCATCCTATCTATTTTACAAACAAGTTTCTTAATATTTCTTTTTCTTTTGTTAAAAAAGATCAATAGATAATTTACAAAATTAAAGTTTAAAAAGTTGTAAAATGAAATTAAGGACGAAGTGTTACAAGTTTACAGGTTAAAATTTAAGAACGCTCTTTTTTAACAAAATAAATATTAAGAAACTTGGAAAAATTGCAGCATCATCATGTGGCTTAAAAATCGACGATTTTTTTTTAATCAATGTGAAATGACCCAAAAAACACGTTAAAAATAAAAAGAAAGTGCTGAAAAGTGACTAACACTAGATTAACTTCAGTTATAAAAGTTCTATTATATGATAACTAACTTCAGGTTTAAAATGTCAACCTCAATTTTAACATATTTGTAATTTTTATTAAAAATCCTTTAAAATGAGTACAAACACGACATTTATCTTCAATATTAATGAAGTTATGGTCAACTTCCGGTTAAGAATGTCAACGTCAATTTTGACATACTTGTAATTGTCGTGAAAAATCCTTTAAAATAAGTCCAAACATGTTACGTTTAATTCCAATATTACTCGAGATATAAGCATTTCCAATTTGAAATGTCAATGTCATTTTGACATATTCTTAATTTTTATAAAATGTCTTAATATTCGTCACAAAAACAAAAATATAATAAAAATAAATCAAAAATTAAGGTTGGTATTAATATTTAAAAATTAAATTGCTATCTACATTGTTGCTAACTTCGGGTTTAATGTTTTTTATTCAAACTTCTTGTTTTTTGAGATTAGTGTGTCATCTTTGTACACATTTTAATGGATTTTTAAAGAAGATGGCAAATATGTCAAAATTGACGTTGACGTTTCAAACCGGAAGTGATTGTATCTTCATTAATATCAAAGTTAAATATGTCGAGTTTGGACTCAATTTTGACATATTTGTAATCTTCATTAAAAATCCTTTAAAATGAGTACAAACACGACATATTTATCTTCAATATTAATGAAGTTATGGTCAACTTCCGGTTAAGAATGTCAACGTCAATTTTGACATATTTGTAATCCTCGTGAAAAATCCTTTAAAATAAGTCCAAATATGATACGTTTAATTCCAATATTACTCGAGATATAAGCAATTTCCAATTTGAAATGTCAATGTCGTTTTGACATATTCTTAATTTTTATAAAATGTCTTAATATTCGCCACAAAAACAAAAATATAATAAAAAAAAATCAAAAATTAAGGTTGGTATTAATATTTAAAAATTAAATTGCTATGTTCATTGTTGCTAACTTCGGGTTTAATGTTTTTTATTCAAACTTCTTGTTTTTTGAGATAAGTGGTCTCATTTTAAAAGTTTTTTAAAGAAGATGACAAATATGTCAAAATTGACGTTGACGTTTCAAACCGGAACTGATTGTATCTCCATTAATATCAAAGTTAAATATATCGAGTTTGGACTCATTTTAAAGGATTTTTTATGAAGTTGACAAATATGTCAAAATTAATAGTTGAAAGTTCGAACTTTTCGGTTTTTTGAGAGAAATGCGTCATGTTTTCGGACTCACTTTAACGGTTATTTTATGAAGATTACGAATATAATAATAAAATTAAAGTTGACATTGATAACTGAAAGTTTTTTTCAACCGAAATGTTTCTAGTTCTCGTTCTAGTTTTAGTTCAATAAACTAGAACCATTCGGATTTAGTCCCACGGTTCTCGCGACGGCTACACCCGAATGATTCTAGTTCTAGGTCTAGTGTTAGTTCTAGTTTTAGTGCAATAAAAATATGCAATATAGTGATATCTTATGCTAACTAGCGCTACTTACCGCTGTCGTTTGTAAAATGGATAAGATGAGAGATGTTAATCTATTTGTAGAGTCTCTGAAGATGGCTAAGGGCCAAAACTAGTTAGACTTAACTTTTATATAAAATAAAAGACATAAACTTTTAATTTTATAAAACGACACTGGTCCGAAATTGTGGGTTCATCTATTTTTTCTATCGTAGAATTTCTTGGTGTATCTAAGTGTCATATCTAAGTCGATTCTTAGACGTATGATGCAAATGGGACTTATTATACGATAACGTGATTGGCGCTTAGCTTTATCCTTTAAAACAAATGGTATTTTAGGTCTTTCGGTATTCTGCATTTTTTCTAAGATAAGTTACACCTTTACCTAACAGACATCATGAAAATCTCTAAATACAATAAAATGTCAAGTGATGTATAACGCGGTCAAATTTTTGTACAATTTTAAAATAAATCATTGCAAGTTGAATGCCATGAGCAAAGCATAATTGCTGTAGTGGCTGTATTAATTTTCCCAATTTAACCATTACATTGGCTCCATCTGTTGTGATCGAAACAATGTCATTTTTTAAGCTTAACTTAAATTGCTCGAGTTTTGTTTCCACAAGATCAATCAAACATTTTTCTGCAGGCAAAGATCCTTTGATAGGTACTAATCCAATATTCCACATTTTAAGGCTTTATCTTAATTAATAAAATAACTTCTACTTGCTTTATTTAAATATACAGTCGTACATGTTTCAGGAAATTATTCCCATCTTCAGCGACAAGCGTCAGGAACCGTAAGAAGGATCACAAACCAAGCAAAACATATAAAAAACAATAGTTTTCCAAAGGAAAAACCATGTTAAAATGAATTCAAGATATAATAAAATTTTTTTTAAATGGCGTTAAAATTACGTTAAATCTATAAAAATATAAATAACAAATCAAACATTAAAATTAAATTGTAAAAAAACATATAAGGTATAACATTAAATTTGGTTTGTTCATTTGGAGGATTGAAAGACACAGTGTCTTTCAATCGATTTCAAATTTCGAGCTCCTTCTAAAAGAGAAAATGTTTAAATAAAGAAAAATGGGAACGTAATTCTAGAAAATCTAAAAGAGTAAGAGGAGAAGAGTACATTTTTCCAGTTACTCGTGTAACTGGAAAAACCTGCCAATGTAAACCACAATATTTTGACAAAGTTAACCCAGAAATTCGGGATGTTATCCTTACAAACTTTAATAGCATCGGAAATAAAAAAGAACAGGAAAACGTCGCAGTATATCTAACGTTTAGGTTGTAAGTACGTATCTTTTTTTAAATACTCATCTTCTATTACTTATAGTAAGTGTTCTAAAATTTTAAATATTTTTCATTTCTTTATAAATACGAATCGAAACAACAAAACTTAAAGTATGCAAAAACACATTTTGTGAATTTCATGGAATATCCAGAAAGAGAGTACAAATTCTAGCTTCTCATATTGGAATAACTAAGTTACTATCTGTACCAATATTCATTGATCATTATACACAATATGTTAAGAAAACGACGTCTACTAAGGAAAAGGAAAAATTTACTATGTCAAAACTCAAGTAAAAGGAACCCAATGTTCAATATCTGCTAGTTTGCTGATTCTTAAGGATTTCCCAATAGTCAGAACTAATGGACACATCCCATTAGAACCTTCAGCAGCTGTATATTGTACACCAATGCCATTAAAATTTCAAAAATTAAACAATGTAATGACAATAACAAATTGAAAGAATGAAAGACACAGTGTCTTTCAATCCTCCAAATGAACAAACCAAATTTAATGTTATACCTTATATGTTTTTTATTAAATTGTCAAATACCTTTTCGCAACACTTTTTTAGTTTTTTTAAAATACACAAATCATTTATTTATAATTTTGATTAAAAAGTGAATTTTTTTTCTTGCAGATATATTGTTTTAAGTTGTGGAGTTTTTGTCGACGAAATAAACGAAGGAATGTTAGCTTTATTAAATCAAGAACAACTCGAGCTTTTAAACAGTAACGTTTGTAAGATGGAAAAAGGAAAACCTTTGGTGGTACATGGTGCTGCTGGAACCGGAAAAACTTTATTAATATTAAAAAAATTGGAGGAACTATTTTATCAAGGGAGATTAAACGACGAAAATCGAGCTTTATATATTTGTTATTGGCCGGGGATACGGTAAAAATAAATAAATGAAAACAATTAGTCCTTGAAAATTAAATTTTTAGATGTGAAGTCGAAGAAAAATTAAAAATTCTCAAGATAAAACAATTTGTTGATACAACTCGTTTTTATATCTCCCAATCGGGGTTTATGCGTTTAAACGAGCGAAATTACAAACACGTTTTTATGGACGAAGCTGAAGCTATTTGTTTGGCTTTTGACAAAGAAATCATGACGACAACTTTATCTACGATTTTTCAAAAATACCAAGATGGAAATAAGATAAGTCATATTAATCAAGATTGGGGGGAGTTGTGGTTTTTAGTTGATATGCATCAAGCTTCTTTGTTTTTACCAAGACATTCCCCAAATTTATTAAAAACCCCATCGATTATTTTATCGAAAGTTATGCGATCAACCGGATATATTTTTAATATTTTTAAACAATTCTATTCAAATCCAATGCCTAATTTACCACAAAAGATCTTAAACAACATTAATATACCAAACATTTCCTTGGGCCATCACATTTCCGGTCCACCAATTTTTTGGTTAAACACCGATTTGAACCGACCCAAACGCTACCCTTTAAATTTAACGGTAAAATTAATCATCGATCTTTGCGGATCAAAAGGATTCAAACCGAACGATATTTGCATCATCCCATTCTTTTTAAACGACTCCCTCAATCCCAAAGTATTCAACGAAGAAATCGACCGACATTTTGTCGAAAACGGTTATCGCCCCCGAGCAGTTGGAGAAATTGAGACATTCATCACGAAAAAAGGAGTGAACGACTTCTTGATTTCGTGGGCTCTCAAAACTAAGGGGATCGAATTTACCGTTGTCGTTTTAGTTTTTGATGAGGACGATTATGACACAAAAGATTGCGAGGATCGGAAAAGAACTTATATTATGGCCTCGAGATGCACTTCAATGTTAATTTTTGTTTGCCCGGAAAAAACTAAAAATGAAATTGATATTGAAAAGGTTTTTAGAGAATATCCTTTTAGTGTCTAATTTAAAAAGTTTACCTTCTAATACACGCGCTTATATAGTCATACGCGGTTTACTGTATACATATAATTTTACTCATTTGCATCATAATCTCAGATATTTGGGGAACTACTAAAACTGGAACTAACACTAAACCTAGAACTAGAAACATTCTAGTGCGTCTCTTTTAGACGGCTAAACCTAAATGATTGTAGTTCTACTATATAATCTAATATACTGTACTTAATGTTTTTTGTTCAATTAAATTTGAAAACTCAAATAATAAACAATAAATAATTTAACTGTTTAATTTTAAAAATTCAATTGAAACTAGCGACGTTGTGAAGTCTAATCGAGCGCGAGCCTCAGGGTAATAACCGGTTCATACTAATTTCCTAAATTTTAGTTAATACGAACTAAGATTAATGATTTTATTATTCCACCAAATTGGGGAAAATAACTTGTTTAAATAGTAACAACATAACCACAAAAAAAAATTAATAAAGAGTTATGAAATGAATTGTTATGAGTAACCTCTCAAAATTATCTTTCGTATTAAATGTAAGTGAATTGTTAACTAAATTAACAAAAATAAATCAAAAGAAAATAACAACACTTAGCTTAGTCTGTTGGTTGTAGGACAAATAAGTCCACGGTTCGGGATTCAAGGGTTTGTCAGGAATGGGAATCAAAATGATGTTTCATCATTAATTATAATTTTTTTCCTCTTTGTATCGGAGAAATTCTTCAAATTAGTTTTTTTTTGAGGTTATGTCAACGTTTATCTTTTTACATAACCTAAAACGTTGTAAAAAAATAGTGTATCCTGATTGGTCAATTCATTAACTTGAAATTCCTTTTTAATATTTTCTGATATTACCAACTTTAACATTTGAAATGTCAATGTCAAAGAATTTTCTAATTTTTTGTTTTTAAAATCTGTTTTGAACATTTTTTCTATCTATAATATATATTTATATCTAGAATCTAGGTTGTAAGTGTTGATAGATCACGCTTGGTTGATTTTTCCAATCAATTTTAATTTTTGAGTTATAATCGAGTTTAGTAACCGATTTTGAGATTTCTTATTTACAGCTATATTATTAAGAACAATCTTTCTTCTATTTCTAGTGTTAAGGTTGCAATCTATTTTAGTTCATTGACTGTATTTTACTAATGCATCTTAATGTACTAGTCAAAAAGCAATATTTACAAGTACTAAAAGATCAATAATACTAAAAGTTCTTCATTCTTTCATTAAATTTGAGAAAATAATTTAATTTTTACTTACTTTATTCGTGTTGTGTGCGTGGAAATAGTATATTAAAAAACGTAAAAAGTTAAGTCTTATGAAACGTGTTTTTTATGCTATTTTTTGTAATTCGCGTTTTTATCCTTTTCTTTTCTCAAAAAAAAATAAATTTTGACAATGTAGGGAAATAGGTATGTAGCAGTTGGTAACACCGTAACATTTGAAAATAAAAATTTGAATTGATTGACAATTAGAAACTGTCAAACACAAAATGTATTCACCTGACAAAAATGTTTCATGTACACCTCCCAAAATAAGAGAAATTGCTCAGAGTTCAATGTCCTCATTATTGTGGGCCTTGTATTCGATGCTAAGAACGTTTTTAAACATTCATAGACAAACATTATCATATTGACAACAAGAAAAATTAATGACCCAATGTCACCAACTTAAACTGGTTTCATAAAATGTTACTAAAATCTCATTACAGCATCGGATGCTGTAAGGAGTCTCATTACAGCACCCGTTTGAGTATTGTTATAGCTTTCATTACCGGTGCGAATTACAAAATAGTATATTAAAAAGCAAGTTTCGAAAGACACGTTTGAAATGCACGAATTCAAGTTGAAAAGTTGTTTTTAATGAATGAGAGCTTTAAGTCTTATGAAACGTGTTTTTTATGCTATTTTTTGTAATTCGCAAAAATAAAATAAATTTTGACAATATAGGGAAATAGGTATGTAATCGTTGGTAACACCGTAACACTTGAAAATAGAAATTTGAATTGACAATTAGAAACTGTCAAAACACAAAATGTATTCACCTGACAAAAATGTTTCATGTACCACTCCCAAAATAAGAGACATTGCTCAGAGTTCAATGTCCACATCATTGTGAACCTTGTATTCGATGCTAAGAACGTGTTTAAACATCCATAGACAAACATTGTCACATTGACAATTAGAAAAATTAATGACCCAATGTCACTAACTTGAACTGGTTCCATAAAATGTTACTAAAATCTCATTACAGCATCGGTTATCGGATGCTGTAAGGAGTCTCTGGGAGTCTCATTACAGCACCCGTTTGAGCACCCACTGTAATAGCTTTCATTACCGTCGCGAATTACAAAAAATTACTTTCTCAGACCAGTGTTAACCGTACTATTGTGTTAAATACGTTGTAAGTAAGCTTCGTTACGTCACAAAATGTGACGTCACGTCAAAATTTAAAACTCATTTTTGGGTAATTTTTTCACTTTTATTTTCTTTTTATTTTTAACGTGCTTTTTAGGCATTTTTACGTTGGTAAAATTACAATTAACAATTTGACACAAATGCTTGTTTACATATATCAATTAAGAGCATGACAATCAATGACAATGTCAAAAACTGTTCCAATAAACTTTCCAAACAGATGAAGTGGTCGCGGCGGTCCTATCTTATGGCATGCGAGATCTCCCGATCTCAATCCTCTAGACGAAATCACGAATAAAATGTTTTCATAGATTAAAATTCAAAAAATATTACGGTACCTACTACACAGTAGTACGCAAATACAATGTTGCCACATATTTACGTTTCTTTTAAGTGCTTCCTGAAACCAAACGAAGCATGATGCAACATTTTAACATTAAGGTTTTCGATGTTGTAAAAATGTCGATAAATTTGGGTGAAGGGTTATTGGATTTATCGGATATGGAGGTTGAAAAGAAAACGACTCAATCAGGTAAACATTAATATTATTCCTTTTTATCAGTCTCATTATTATCAGTAAACCACACTTTTTGCTCTGGCGTAACACAACAAACATTAATATAACCCATCGGGCAATGAACGCTGAAACGATTCAACGCAATCAATAATTTTTGAATTAAGTTACTAATAATTAACTTACTCGTTGTTGATGTCACCGTGACAATTTCTCCAATTCATGCAAACGCATTTGATACCATCTCCTTCTTCGACCAACAAAAGCAAACCGAATAAAAGTGCAACGCACAATATTGTTACTTTTCCAGTTGACATTTCGATGAAGATTAATAGCGAGCTGAAAACCCAAACGCAAGCACGGTATGTTTTGTTGACGATCAGTTTTAATCGTATTTTTTAATTATGGATCACTAAAAACCGATTAGATTGGTATTTCCACTTTAATTGCAATTTAACTTTAGAAAAAGAATCGTATTGTGATATAAGTAAAAGATAATCATCCTTAAAATTGACCTATGAGTTTTAATTGGCTGTAATCTCAAGTATGTATTTGCATACAGATGAAACAATAAATACCACAATGTATGTATTTATGTTTATTTATTTAAAAAAAATAAACTGTAAATGCGTCAATTTGACGCATTTGAATTTTTCTTGAAATTTTTTTTCTAATATTCCGTTTTACAATAAAAACAAATAATCTGAGTAAACTAACAATTATCATTTGATAGCTTAGCTTTAGCCTATTATCAAATATTAATTGATCATGTTTACATTACAACATAAAATGCAGTGCTATGGATTGGGGAACATTAGTTACATTGCAGGTTTAAGTAGTTTTTAGTTTTTTGCTTTTTGAGGAAAAACTTTTAGATGAACATGATGCGGTGTCGATTGTTGCAGTAACGAACGCAAGGGATTACGGTAAGGTGTCGTTAAGAAAAAGTCGGTATAATTAAATCCCATTTACAAAGAATTTATCGAGAAAATAAACTATTGCCGTATTAACCAAAATTTAACCACACTATCGAATTAGGTGATGAAGCAAAATGTTTAGATTATTGTTCGTGGCTTGGGTACAAAATTTTGAAAGACAACTTTTTTAAAAAACAATATTTTCGGACGAAGCATCGTTCACCACTAATGGAGTGGTTACATCACAAAATTGTCGATTCTTGTCAAAGACTAATCCACATTATCGCATAGCTTGTAAACGCCAGTATTCCCAGAAAGTGAATGTGTGGTAGTGCTCTTTCGTGGGACGGTGTTATTGGGCCTTACTTCATAAACGGCAATTTGAATCAACACCGATATTTGGAAATACTAGAAAATTGTTTATTTAATTATCTTCACGGCGTGGATTTAGAAAAACGTAATAAATTATATTTTTAACAAGATGGTTGCGGCCCACATTCCACCATTTTAATTAGAAATTAATTAAATACGTTATTTGGAAAAAAATGGATTGGTAGATATGGTCCGCAACCATGGCCGCCAAGAAGTCAAAGAAACTGTTATTAGGGAAATTCCGTTGGACCGTATTAGAAAAAGTTATAAACAATGTCGGAAAAGGGCTGAATTATGTGTAAGTGTTGGTGGTGGTATCATTGAATAAGCTTTTACGTTAATTTAGTTTAGATCGAAAATGTTTTGTTAATCTTATGATTTAAAAATCTGCATTTGCTTTTATATCCTAAATTAATAAAATTCGGCATATCGCTATAATTGAACACAACAAAGATTTTATCTTAATTAACTTTTGTTGTATATTGCTCAGAAAGACCACCTTACCTGCAACGGTTAACAAACTTCTTGCGTTAACTTTGGTACTTTGAAGACATTTGACGTAAAACTTGGTTATATTTCGTTTTATGACATCCAGACTTTAATTGCAAAAGATGGAATTTGAATTCAAAAATGTATCCTCAATTATACCTTACAAGGACACAATTCGGGGACACACTGTATATATATATTTTTTTTATTAATTATTATTATATTGCAGAAATCAACACATTTAGATGAATTTATGAATGGTATTGCAATAAATGGATCGATTTCGACCAGGAGAAATAAAAGAACGTTGGAGGACCGTTACGAGAGATCGTTTTTGAAAAAACTTAAAGAGTTTATGAAATCAAATCAATTTATTTTTCATTTTCCTAATTTTCGACTATGAATTCTTCGGGGATCTTTAATTCATCGACTTTTCTCGACTTTTTCACTTATATCAAATAAATAAATGTGTTCGCCGCCCATATTAACTAATAATTCCGAACCGGATGCGTTAAAAGCAACATAAGTAGCTGCGTATTTATTCCCTAATTCTTTTACGTTATCTTTAGCTAGGTGGCTGGGGGCGAAATATTCAACACCGATGGTTTCGGGATTACTCAAAGTTGATTGGCGAGTTTTACACTAGCACTGTTACTATGTAGAACTAACATATAGCCGCACGTCTCTAAAGACGGCTAAACCCGAATGATTCTAGTTCTAGGTATAGTATTAGTTGTAGTTTTACATTTACACTGTTACTAGAACTAACATTAGACTTAGAACTAGAAACATTTGGGTTTAACCATAAGTACGTCTCTTAAGATGGTTAAACCCGAATGATTCTAGTTCTAGATCTAGTGTTAGTTCTAGTTTTACTCTAGCACTGTTGCTATGTGTGGGGGTTTTCCCACATATTATAAAATAATATAACCAGTATTTTCAGAAAAAGATTTTGTATTTTGAAAATAAAATAATTGACTTCCTTTTTTGATGGTCTATTCCTATTCAATAATAAAAAAATGAATTTATACATAGTAACGTAAAATAACTGATTGCTTGATTTTTTGAAAAAGAAAGTAAAATCAATGTGGCAGGGAATATATGCAACGCCATAGATACTCCCCCCCTCGAAAACCAAGGTTTATATATAAGAGGTTGTCTAGGATCGTACGCAACCATACTGCGCATTACGTCACATGTGGAAAATAATACCGCCAAGCAATTCAAATTAAACAAATGCATAGAGCACCACATGGCCAAGAGGTTGCGTGCGCAATCCGTGATCGCTTACGTCACGAAACACTCCTGCCCTTGCCCCTCGCCCACAAACTAAAATCAAAGTATTGCAGCGTAGGAACTTAGACAACCTTTAATATATAAACCTTGCTCGAAAACAACAAGTAACGCCATTTGCTATAATGCAAAAATGAAGAGGAACATTTAATTCATTTGACACAACTTTTTGAACGACTTGACAATTATGGCATTAACGTCAAACCTTCAAAATGTATTTTTGGTGTCAATTCTCTCGATTTTTTTTAGGCCATCATATAACTCCAGAAGGTATTCTTCCTTCTGAGCAACGTGTTAAGATCATTAATGATTTTCCTATTCCAACAACGCTGCAACAAAATATGTGGTGGCAATTTAATGTATTTTATTCCAATCACGTCGGGGTCACCAAAATATGTGGGGGCTTCTCACATATTATAAAATAATATAACCAGTATTTTCAGAAAAAGATTTTGTATTTTGAAAATAAAATAATTGACTTCCTTTTTTGATGAAGTCTATTCAATAATAAAGAAATGAATTTATACATAGTAACGTAAAATAACTGATTGCTTGATTTTTTGAAAAAGTAACTAAAATCAATGTGGCAGGGAATATGTGCAACGCCACAATGTAGAACTGACACTATACCTAGAACTAGAATCATTTGGCTTTAGCCACACGTCTCTAAAGACGGCTAAATCCGAATGATTCTACTTCTAGGTATAGTGTTAGTTCTAGTTTTACACTTGCACTGTCACTAGAATTAACATTACACCTAGAACTAGAAACATTTGTGTTTAGCTGTGCGTCTTTTAACATGGCTGGACGTAAATGGACATAAATGTGGGCATAAATAATTATTAATAATTAAAATATAAATAACTTGGATTTTTTTATTAGAAAAAAAAACATATATACATCGATTTATCACAAAATACAAAAAAAAAATTAATAAAGAGTAAATAAAGACTTAAAATAAACCATTAAGATGTAAATAACAAAGTTGAAATAAAAAAAAAAAATATGGGCCGAGATTTTAAGTAATATAAATAACGTGAATCTTTACAAAGATATATTTATCGAAAAATATAAGAGAAAACAACAATTTAGAGATAAGAATTGATGATATTTCCGTTTTTTTCCGTTTTTCATCTCATCCTCTTTTCCATAGAATATTTACATTTAATTAAAACCTAATATAAATATCTTCTAGGCTATAACAAGAAATGTATAAATTTACACAAGAAAAAAAATGCGTTTTCTTTTCCCTAACGCGGAGAGACAATCCCTAGCGACAGTTAACTAGCGCGGCAAATCGTTTGAGCCGAATTCGGTGAATTATCAGCGTTTCCATACCGAACTCGATAACCCATGTTCACCATCATTGTTTCAAAGGGATCCATCGACATCCTCATTTGATTCACTTCGATCATTTTAGGAATTTCGGATATTTTATGAGGATTTTTTATCCCATCTTCTTTCTTGGGCGCCCAAAGTTTCACGGCAGGATCAATTCCACTCGACGCTAAAAAGCAAGCGCTAGGATGCGGTTGGACGCAATTAACGATCGAAGTATCTCCCGTTAAAGCCGTTAAAACCTCCGTCGATTTACGATCCCAAATAAAAATTAAACCATCGTCGGAACCGGCACAAACAAAATTTCCATCTTCACCTAAAAAGTTGGCTTCTTTAATATCCGTCGTCGTGTTACAATGCCCCACAAATCTTAGTTCAAAATCTCGCGATTCTTGTCTCAATTCTTTCTCAACGTCGCTTATAAATTCGTAGTTTTCACAAAATTGGCCGAAATTGTTGTTATTGGAGGATTCGTTCGGATTTGAGTTGATGGTTGATTTCATTCCTTCGATTGCTTCTTCGATTATTTGAGTTAATTTTGGGTCCTCTTCGGGAAACTTTTTTTTATAACTTGATAACCACGATTCCGTTTCTTTTAGCCACTTTAAATGTACTAAACAGTTTATTAATGAAAGGTAAAGTTTGGGTTGTTCAGGTTTTTGTTGTATTGCTAATAAATAATATCGTGCTGCTTGATACATATCGCCTATCCAATTTCTTTGAAACAATTTTAACCCTTTCTCAATGCATAAATTTGCGAATAACTCTGAATTTATTTTTCTTTTCCCTAATTTTTCGTCTTTGAATTCTTCGGGGATCTTTAATTCATCAACTTTTCTCTGATTGTTTATATCGAATAAATAAATGTGTTCCCCGCCCATATTAACTAATAATTCCGAACCGGATGCGTTAAAAGCAACATAAGTAGCTGCGTATTTATTCCCTAACTCTTTTACGTTGTCTTTAGCTAAGTGGCCGGGGGCGAAATATTGAACACCGATGGTTTCGGGATTATTCAATGTGGATTGGCGATAATTTCGATATTTCACTGTTTTTACCATTCTACGATCGTACATTCTTACGTAACAATCGTTAGCTCCAACAGCCATTAGATGGGGTTTTGTTGGATTAATCGCGATACATTTTAATTCATTCGATCGGCTACGATCAATAAAAACTTTGCTATTCACATTACATTTATGTGATTCTCTGATATCGTATTGAATCACCAAACCATCTTCACTTGCTGACCAAAAAAGTAAAGGTTGTTCTGGGCATTTTGCGAGTCTTTTAACCCGATTTAAATGACAACTACAATCAATTAAAGGACTATTTGCTTTTGTATCATCAACCGATTTCACTATAACTCGGCAATCACCAGCACCAGTTGCAATTAATGAACCATCTCCAAGAAACTACAAAAAACCAAATTTTAATCTTATCTTTCAAAAACATCATCAAAAACTCACTTTAACAGAAAATATATTTCCAATATGACTAGTTTTGACGATATTTAAACATTTATGAAGGAAAGGATCCCATAAATGAACATGGGTATCATCTGAACCTGATGCTAAAACCCTAAAATAACAAAAAAAAATTTCCTTCTTAACCCTCTTTTTCTTAAACTTTCTCACCGCCCATCTGAGCTCCACTCAAGACAATTAACACAACCCTGATGCCCTTCAAGCTCTTTTTCAAGTCCAAGTCGACGAATTAAAGGCTCCGTAAACTGACAGTTTTGCTCGACCTTTTTGGCTTTATTCGCGTCCTTTTGACGGCTGCTTAAAAGATTGACGATATTACGATTCGATTCGGATGTAGAAACCGAGGGGCGATACATCTAAATCAAGAAATATAACGAAACGTCTATAAATCTTGTTTACATTTTTTTTTATAACTTACGTTTAGAGACATGCTCGGACATAATAATCAGGAACACACGATGTCAGAGGATCTCTCATGACGTGCCCAAATAATAATCATAATAATACGATGTGGTAATAAAGAGTACAACTTTTTTATTGAGAGAATTTTGATAAACGTCAAAATAAGTCTTCTGTCATTTCTCTGTGACCTCGAAAACTAACTATAGAATAATCAAAATGGGGTGATGAGAAAACACAATTGATTCTTAAAGGCTTTTTATTCAGGTTAAAATGAATCTTCTATACTAGATTTATTAAGTATTTAGTAGTATAGGCAACTAAATTTACATCACAAGTTATAACTTTTTTTAGATTTTAATAACGATAATTAATAATCTAAAAACTAAGTACGAATCTGATAAAAACCGTAAAATAAAATTATTTTCGTTCGGAGAAATTGCGTAGTTTCTCAGTTTCCGTTGTTTCTCATTTTGTAGACCAACATTGAAACTTTGTCCAAAGTTTTTTGTTTTGCATCCCTTTCCTTTTCTTTTTTCAACTCCTCGTAGCAGTTTACAACTGCGGTAATACCACGAAAATCGTTGACGCTGCGTTCTTTATTGAGATCATTTTGAAGAAGGATAACTTTTTTAAATTCAATTTATTTATTTTTATTTATTTATCATTTATTGCCACAGACAAAAATACAAAATTACATAAGATACACTTAACTTAAACAGTATCAGCAAATGGATCATTTTATCGCACAAGCGATTTCTGCCAAATGACCCAACAGAACAAACAAAAATAAAAATAGTATTTGCTGAATATGGCAAGTAGTGACAATTAGATATTATTAACATCACCAAATAAGATTAAGCAAGAAAAGAAAAACAAAGAGAAAAATAAAGAAAAGACACAAAAAGAGAGATAGAGAGCGACTAAAAGAAACTAAAAGAATCTGCCGGATATCAGTTGCCAACAAGTGACAGCAGTTGAAGTGAGGAAAAAAAGAGAAAGACAAAGAACAAAGAATCAGGAAACAGCCAGTTGAAGGGCAAGCAAGTGGCTCTTTAAAACATGTCTAAAATTAGTAATTCTAGAAATATTACGAATTTCAGAAGGCAGTCCATTCCACAGCGCAATCGACTGTACTGTAACTGATCTATGATAAATTTCAGTGCTATGAACGGGAAATGTAAGAATAGTATCAGAACGTGAACGAGTAGCAAGCTCATGAGTTGATAATTGCTGGAACCTATCTGATAAGTACTTTGGGGTGCAGTTATGAAGGATTTTAAATAAAATGGTTAATAAACGAAAGGATCTACGTCTCTCACAGGTTAACATCTGAATGTAATTGCGATACGGCGTTACATGCTCAAATCTATTTAGGTCAAATATGAACCGGATTATTGAGATAATTTACTCAGAAGAGTCACCGAGAGATCGGGATAAACCGCGTCCGCATAGTTGAAGTCAGGAAATATAAGAGAGTAACAAAGATTACGACGCACCACAGGAGGAAGAGAGCAGCGAAGTCTTTTTAAAGAGTGGAAGCAAGCATAGACTTTTCTGCAAACATGTTGAATTTGCGGTTTCCAAGACAGTGCAGAATCCATAAGGACTCCAAGATATTTAACTGTGTTAGAAAACCGTATGACATTACCATCCAGCATCAGATCACTGCAGGCAGATGGATTAATCTTACCAAGTAATTGACGAGTTCCAAACACAATAGCTTGCGTTTTAACTGAGTTCAACTTAAGTCCGTATCTCCGAGACCAGTTCAAGACGTTAGATAGATCGTTATTAAGTCGCACAATAGCTGCCGGAAATTCAGCAACAGTAGTAGTAGTATATATCTGCAGGTCGTCGGCATACAAATGATAATTACACGAGATATAATTAGTAACACTATTAACGAACAAAGAAAAAAGTAACGGACCCAATACACTGCCCTGAGGAACACCACATTTGATTGCACAAGCAGAAGAAATTGAAGAGTTAGCGCAATTGTGAGGTTGTGATGTCAATTATTTCTTCTTCAGCCTAAATATGTATTTCGTTCTCTGCAAGTTCAATTCATTCGAAAGTGGCTGGCGATCAGCATCTAACAAATTCACGACATTATCTTCAACCAACTTCTTTTGCTAACCTTAATGTTTCGTCTAATTTCTGGAAGGACTAACACAATCGTGCAAATATTTTTTCCATGCGCGGTTTAATGTTGATTTCATCTCATCCCATGATTCGCCAATATTGTCTACAACAGCATATTGAAGTGCCCCAAAACTCATTAATTGATAATATGCTATCGGTTTTGAATATTGCTACTACTCCTTGATCCATTGGCTGAATGAGGGTAGTTGTATTTTTAGGTAAGTATTCAATTTGCACATCTTCAGACAGGTCCAATATATTGGTGAGATGTCCGGCAGCGTTATCCAAGAGAAGCAGTTAACCCAAATTGTTCTTCCGAAGGTATTCTTTCACTTCAACACAAAAGTGGTTATTAAACCAATCTTGAAAAAGGCTTTTTGACATCCAAGCTTTTTTGTTGGATCTCCAAACAACAGGTAATCTAGTCTTATCTATTCCTTTGAGAACTCTTGGATTTTCGGATGTATATATTAAGAATGGTTTGAGCTTAAAATCTTCAGCCGCATTTTCGACAAGCAGCAACGTTAATCCTTCCTTGAATACCTTAAATCCCGGCATAGCTGTTTCGTTCTTAGAAATAAATGTTCTATCAGGCATTCTTTTCCAGTATAGGACCGTTTCACTAGGGTTACCATACGTCCCGGTTTGACCGGGATTGTCCCGATTTCGGACAATCGTCCCGGCCGGTTGAGTATTTTGTCCCGGTTAACGATGATGTAAACCTCGAACAATAATGAGAGTTTTAGTTTGTCCCGTTAGGAGCAAAACTATTGCTGCGAAAACTTGATGGTAGCCAAGATGTCAATAAATTTATGACGGAAGTAACTGCTTTTTATAGAAGATGGCTTTCATACATTGAATTGTGGGAAGACAGTTTTGGTGGTGCCGATATTTTTGCATGGGTTGGATTACAACACGTATTGAAATGAGATGAGATTGAACGATCTGCTGAAACTATTAATGCAATACACCGTGCAAATGATCATCAGAAAATTAATACTGATGATCTCTTCGACGAGGTGTTGCTTGGTAAAGCATTTTTTGCGTCACATAACGAAGAGTGGAGTACAACAACAGCCCAAATTGAGTATGTTGACAAATGGGTTCAATCATTCAAACATTTTCAGGCACAACATGTTGATGCACCTAATTTAGTCAAAATGTTGCAATACATTTTGTGTCTACCAGGAACGTCCGCACCTATAGAGCGTGTTTTCTCGATAATGAAGAATTGTTGGTCGGATGATCGAGGCCGTATGTTAGAGGCTACAGTACGAGCGTTATTATACTGTAAATTTAACTTTTCAATTACTTGTAGCGATTTTTATGAAAAAATTAAAAATAATAATAAAATCTTAAAAAAAGTTCATTCAAGCGAAAAATATGAATGGTATAATTCATAATGGTATAAGGGTAAAATTTAAATAATTAATTTAACGTTGTTTTAATAAAATATTTTTTAATACTAGCCTAAGGTTTTTTTTCGTTTCCACGCCTGTACCGGTTTGCAGATTTATGATTATGGTAAACCTACGTTTCATCTACATTAAAAATTTGTTGTGGATCGTATTTCAGCAGTTTCATTCTAATGTTATGCAAGTTATGTCGCCTATTGAATTTTTCAAAACCAACCGCGGATTGCCAAGAATTTTTCACTCAACTATCACTAGAATTAACACAAGACCTAAAATCATTCGGGTTTAGCCCGAAGAGAGACGTGCGACTAAACTCGAATGTTTCTAGTTGTAGGTCTAGTGTTAGTTCTAGTTTTAAATGTTATTCGGCGCTAGACCAAGAACTAGAATCATTCGAGTATAGCCGTCTTTAGAGACGTGCGGCAGAACCCAAATGATTCTACTTCTAGTGACAGTGCAAGTGTAAATCTAGAACTAACACTATACCTACAACTAGAATCATTCGGGTTCAGTCGTCTTTAGAGACGTGCGGCTGAACCCCAATGATTCTAGTTCTAGGTGTAGTGTTAGTTCTATACAGTGCTAGTGTAGAACTAGGTCTGAAGACGCACGGCTAAACACGAAACTTTATACTTCTAGGTTTAGTGTTAGTTCTAGTTTTAATTGTTATTCACCACTAGACAAAGAACTAGAATCATTCGGGTTTAGCCGTCTTGAGAAACGTACGGCTAAACCCAAATGTTTCTAGTTCTAGGACTAATGTTAGTTCTAGTGACAGCGCAAGTGTAAAACTAGAACTAACACTATACCTAGAACTAGAATCATTCGGGTTTAGCCGTCTTTAGAGACGTGCGGCTAAACCCGAATGTTTCTAGTTTTCGGTCTAGTGTTAGTTTTGCACTAGAACTAACACAAGACCTAGAACTAGAATCATTCGGGTTTAGCCGTCTTGAGAAACGTGCGGCTAAACCCGAATGCTTCGAGTTCTAGTGTTAGTTCTAAGTTTAAATGTATTTAGCGTTAGATTGTGGTATATTTTTATTAAAAGAAAAGTAGAACTAACACTAGACCTAGAACCAGAAACATTCGGGTTTAGCCAGGCGTCTCTTAAGACGGCTAAACCTGAATATTTCTAGTTTTAAATGCATGGTTGACATTGCTTATGACGCACACAGGCGAATGTTTTAAAAATTTTGGCCAAAATTGGAAAAATTTAAGGAATAAGATTGAAAATGCAATTATTGCTATTTGATTAAGTAAACCCCAAGGTGCCTTGAAACACCTTCTTTATAATTATTGTAACAATCGCCGCCAAAATATTTTAGTTGTCAATTGATTGTTTAGTAAACAGTTATCACCTAGATAAAACGTCGGTAAAAATTATGGTTTTTAATTAATTTTTTCCTTCACACTTTTTTTATGTATTTCGAAAATTTATCATAGAACCTATTGCTAGCGGTAAGTAGAATTGTATAATATACAGAAAGCAACAATTCGGTTATTAGTTTTTTTTGTAATATTGTTTGATTACATCATATGTTCAAATTGAGAAAATAATTTGTTTTACGATATTCAGATGGGCAAAAAAAAATTGTTTAACATTGTTCAAAAGTAATATTGTATACGTGTTGTAGTATAAGGCCTACGATTGTAGATTTTGCTAGAAATTCTTGCGGTATTTTGCGGTTTTACCTTAAAATAAATTTTTATTATAGTTGTGTATAAAGTTCGGAAAAAAATCATAATTCTGTTATGTGCTGTTTGTTTGAGGAGCGCATTTGCAGTTAGAAAATAAACATAAAGGGATACTTTTTCACCATTAAATTGATATAATATAGGTGTCCACAAAAAAGTTTCTAAACAAAATTACAATTTATTTTCTGAAACACTAATTAATTTTAGTATGAGATGTTAGCGTTCTAAAGTTAATAATTTTAGAAAGAAATTAAAAAATTGACTTGACACACTGAGTTTTCGGTAAAATATTAAAAGTTGTTATTGTGTCAATTCAATTTATTATTTGCAAGATTTTTTCTTGAAAATTATTAACCATAAGTCTTATACAGGGATGGTCCGTTACTAATGATGGACACAGAGCAATAGTGAATTCCTTACATTAAATCATTACGATTTAACCCAATTTATCTTAGTCCACTTGTTAATAATAACGAAGATACAGATGGGTAAAGTTTATACAGGCTGCGGCGAAACTCCCTCCCTAATTTGAAGGTTGAATAAAAAACAGATGGTACAAATTAACGAAACTGCATAGACGTGTTACCGTGTGGTGAGTGATAAACAGTGTCGGGATCATCGGCCGGTACTTTTTTGAAGAAGGAGGAGTGGCAGTGACTGTTCACTCGGATCGATATATTCAAATGCTTCAAACTTTTATGGCACCACTATTCAATGCGATACAGATTCAACAGGATGTGTGGCTTTAGCAGGACGGGGTCACTGCTCACACAAGGAGATCTCTTCAAGAACTGAGACAGCTGTTTCCAGAACGCTTCATGTCTTTGCGCGAACATCCACTAGCCAGTACGATCTCCAGACCTTATTCCCTGTGATTTTTTTTGTATGGGGGTTTCTTAAGACTGAAGTTTACAAACATCATCCGAGGACTCTACCAGCCCTACGACAAACGATTCAAGAAGAGGTTGCTCGTATTCCTCAGTAATGGCGAACTTCCGAACTCGCATTCGGCAATGCATTGATAACGAAGGAAAACACTTAAGCGATATACTGTTCAAAAAGAGGAACTTGTAAAACATATAACTTAACTTCCCAGTTTGACCAAATAAAATCATTTTTAACCATAACTAATGTTTACTGAGCATAATTAAATTTTGCAAAGTGCCCTTAAACAGTGATTATCTTGGAAACAGAGAACTTTAGAGAAGATTGGTAAGTATACCAAACTTATGTAAAAATGTCTGAAAAACTGTTTTAAGTTGTGTGAGTTGCAAAAATTTTAACGATGAAAAAGATATGTCTACTTGAAAGGGGTTTCTTAAGGCAGGCAGCGCCATCTGAACTATAAATCAAAACTAATACCAAATTATTATTTATCGTCTTAAAAAATGGTAATATACCAATTTTCATGGCCATGTAAAAGAAAACGAAATTATTAAAGAAAAGTGAAGATAACGTATTCCTTTAATCATCTATATTTTCGTTATTATTAACAATTGGACTAACATAAATTGGGTTAAATCGTGACAATTTAATGTAAGGAATTTCCTGTTCCTCTGTTTCATTAGTAACGGACCATCCTGTATATAAAAATATAGGTAGATACGATTAAGTAAAATAGCAGTATATCATAAAATACTTTATCCTTGTTAATTGTATAGATATTTTTTAATTTCCACCAATTTTGAAGTAAAAAATTGACAAAAATATCTTTTTGGCCAAGATTTTTAACTAATTCGCTTCTGTGTGACGTCACATCAAAATTTTAATGTGATTTTTCGATATGTTCTACACTTTTCCGTACTTTCTTTTTATTTTTAACGTATTTTTGGGTCATTTTACATTGATTAAAAAAAAAATCGTCGATTTTTAAGCCACATGATGATTCTTGAATTTTTGCAAAGTTATGTTGGTTGCATAATATATATTATTTCAAAATAACAAAACCATTACCGTTCATTTTACTCAATAAATAAATAATAAATCTGTACAAAGTTAATAAAAAAAATAATTACATAATATCAAAAATATTTTAACAAATAACATGAATAGGGAATGTTGAATTTCTGGAAGCAACCCTAATGAGAAGTTGTTGACCAAGCTCCTTTGATGTTTCATGCCAAATACATTTCCCAATAATGGGAACTTCTTCTAAAGGTGGCTTAAAAGCGATTAAAATAGTTAAACATAACCCATCGCAATTATTATTCGAATTATGCTCAACCTAAAAAAAAAATTACCTTAGAACTGCAAAAAAACAACAAAATCACATAATTACAGATAATATTCCATGTGGTCTATGTTGTGGAACATCAGCCCCAAAAAGCTCAATCATAAAGTTTCTTAAAACCGAATGGAATGATTTCCCTGGATTGATTTCGCAGACGGGGATATGCCAAGAATTTCGTTCGCTCATTAAAACGTGGACTTTGTTTGTTGATCGTTTTTTAATAACAATAACTGTTCTTAAAAGTAATTTGGTGTGTGAGCGAAGTCCTGGTAAAATATCCGAATGCCAAGTTTTGTCTCGTTGCTTTTTAGCGAGATGATAACTTTTTGCTCGATCAATTAAATGTAAAATATCGCTCGCTCTTAATGTTAATTCTTCGAGATTTAAAATCCATTTAGCTTGGAGTGATTCTTTATCAGCTTGAGCGGGGGTTTTTAACGTGCCTCCTATAACAACACCAGTAAGAACAAATCGGAACCAAGATCTTTTAGCGAATTCAACCATAAGCAATGTTGTAGGTTTTACATTTAAACCAGTTTCTTCAAGAACTTCTCTAGACATCGCCTCAATTATTGTTTCACCTTTTTCCATTCTCCCAGCTGGTAAATACCTTTAAAAAAAACTTGTTAAATAACTCAAATTTTAATTTTTTGTACATACCATTTTCCCGCACAAGATTGTTTCGCTTCCTGCATCATTAAAACTTCACCATCTTCATTAATAAAAACACCAGCAACAATATAGGTCACTGTTTCTCCTAATATCGGTTGTAAACTTGTATCTATATTTCCAGCTTTACCTTCCGATTCTAGAGCAGCTTTTTGTTCTTCAAGTGTAAAATCACATATTTCAGCTTCTTCACTTTCCAAAGAAAGTCCTTTTAATAGTTTTTCCACATCACTTTCCACGGTATCCGGCATTTCAATGAATTTTATTCAAAATTTTGAGGTTATATCGATTGAATTTGACAATTAATTTTGAAGTGTTCCAATTTCCGCGTCCGCGTTTATTAAAAACGAGACAGGAAACGCAACCTCGGTTGCCATAACGCGTCTACATACCTTGTCTAACGGTGGAATGCAGCGATTTTTCAATGAAGGAAAGATTGAGGTTATGGGATAATCAACCTTAACGGCAAGGTTTTAAAGGCGTTCTCCTTCTATGTTTACTATACCGTAAAATAAAACTCGTTTTCTTGGACGTTCGTTCGGTTAGAACACACCTTTTAGCATTTTAATTAACTCGTGAGTGATGTAATTATTTTTCTTTGAGTCATATTGAGGTTATGTGAATTATTATTGACAATAAATGGTAAAAATTTTCTTTTGGGAACTTTTATTGTAACCGGGAGTTCCCACATTTAAAAATAAATATGGCTTGTACAATTAATATTAAACAATCAACAAAATTATTTTTTGAAGCATAATAATATATATATTTTTGTTAATTACACAGGCCGACAAATTTTTAAACCAGAGACCAGACTATACCTTCCAAATAATTTTCGATACCCTGAATCCGAATCTGACGTCAGAATTGCTTCATCACCTAAGATTTTCAAGATATCTTACCTAAAATATGCGAAAAACACGATTTTTCAGCACATTCAAGGCTGAATTTACATCAAAAGATAATTTTTCTCCACAGAAGTCATTATGCCATTTAAAACTATTTCTCTGCCCCCTTAAAATCTTATGTTATTCATTTAAATATTTTTCTTGATCTCTGAGAAATTGTCTTCTAAAACTAAGAAATTCATCATATTTGAAATAACATCTGTTTATTTTCCAGTTTTATTTACAAGTTTTAAAATGTTTTATTAACACTTCAAAGCAGTACAAAATATTAATAAATAACAAATAACAACAAACGTATGGTCTAAAACGAAATTAATGATAAAGAACCTGAAGTGGCCTGCCCTTACCCTATCAATGTCGTTTACAGAGATTGTTAAAAAAAGGTTTCTTAATGTAGTTGGAAAAACGCAGTGACTTCAAAACATTGTAAATACTTACATACAAAAAAGTACAAATGACTGATCCGATCATACGATTTCGATAAAATTCCATATATGGTATTTTTTTCTCATTTTACAGACGTATATAAAAGTGTATGTGTTCAGGTAAAGTGACACTTCCGGTCAAGCGATTTCGCTGAAATTCAATATATCGTAATTTTTTGTCATTTATTAGATGTATACGAAAGTATATGTTAGGCTATACATATCAAAAATGTAAGTTTATATGAACCGTTTGAAAATGTCTTCAGGTAAAGTGCCATTTCCAGTTGGTGGATTTGATCTAAAAGGTAGGATTTGCTATCTAAAAGCTATATACCAAATGTCATTACGGTAACTGATTGCGTTTTTAAGTTATCGTGTTTACACACATACATACGTACGTACGTACATAAATACGCACAGACATTTTCTGGAAATAATCAATATGAACTCAGGGGACCTCAAAACGTGTATATCCATCAAAATGTAGAGGTCGAATTTCAATACTTTGTCTCATATATACCTATACAGGTGTCCCACGACGAACTGCGTCGATCGATATAGGAGAAACTATGAGTAGTATCTTTCTGAAAATTTGTAGGTGCACTTATGTCGATATGCCCAACTCACCTAAAATATTTTCAAGATTGTCGCACTTCCGGTTATACCGGAAGTAGACAACAACTTCGTTATTTTAAATGGAACCACCTATATATTATTACATATTTAGATTCTACGTCCGATTTTAATTAACTTTTACTTAAACATCTTATATAAAATTCTTACCCGTTTCTGAAATATTTACAAATTTATGTAAAAAAATTACCTATGCAGGCTTGTATGTTATGTGTATTTCTGCTAACACTGTTAAGTATTTGTTATATCTGATGAAAGGAATTTGAAGAAGAGACTATAGCTTAACTTTTGGTAGCTCATATGTTGTCCTACTACATACAGGGTGTTCAAAAAAAGCTGCCAAATATTTATATAAGAAAAAGCGAAAAACTCAAAAAAATTAAATGGAAACCATATATTTTTTTAATTGTATCTGAATCTACATTAAAAATAAAGGTAACTTTATGTAAGGATCCTTATATCTAACTATCGCCGTTTCTTTGTAATTTTCGTTTTAAATAGCTTAAGATTATTCAAAACAATTTTGTGTCAAAGACGGCCATGACTACCGAGAAACAAATGAAGGTAACACAAATATCATTTATAAAATTCACTATGCCCGCACGTTTAAATTATACTAATGAAGATTATCTAAATCTATTTATTATCTATGGAGAATGTAACAAAGTTTTAACAAGAACATGCGATACATTTGCTGCTCGATATCCGCAAAAACGGAAACCATCCCCGAATACCTTGAAACAAATAATTTATAACTTCAAGACACATGGTTCCGTAAAAGGAAAAGTTCTCAAAAAGAAGCCTATTGTAGATAATGAAAATGTGGAAATCGCTGTTTTAGGATATTTCAATGCATATCCGACAATATCTCTCAGACAAGTTTCAAAAGAATCTGGACTTTCCAAAAGCTCAATCCACAGAATTTTGAAAAAACATAAGTATCAATTTCCATAGTGCAACATTTAAGAGATACTGACTTCGCAAGAAGAGTGAATTTTTGTGAATTTATTTTAACTGAACACTATGGAAATAATCAATTTTTGGACAATATTATTTGGTCTGACGAGGCAAAATTTACCAAAAATGGTTTGTTTAATAGACATAATTCGCATTATTGGAGTGATTCTAATCCTCACAAATTTACGACGAGTAATTTTCAAGGAAGCTGGCAATTCAATGTCTACTGCGCTATAAGAAACGATAGAGTAGTAGCGTTGCATTTTTATGAGGAAAATCTAAATGGTAAATAATTAAGAAATAATTGGTATAACGAATAATTTACAATTAATTTTAATTGCTGCAATTAATTTTTTTCTAGGCGAAAGATATTTAAACATTTTACGAAATTTTGATACTAATTATTTAGAAAATTTACCTCTGGTTGAATTAACACAAATTTTTTACCAACACGATGGAGCGCCTCCGCACAACGGCTATTTAGTTAGCAATTTCCTCGAAAATATATTTAATGGCCAATGGATTGCTAATAATGGACCTTTCTTGTGTCCACCTAGATCACCTGATTTGTCGGTTTTAGATTACTTTATATGGGGTACTATCAAAAATCAAGTTTATAGCACGACATTGACCACTCAGGAAAATTGTATGGAAAGACTGCGAAATGCGTTCAATAACTTAAATCCAGATTTTTTGAGAAAGGCTACCCATCAACAAGTCATCTTGCGATGCGAAAAATGTTTAGAAGTTCAAGGGAAAAATTTTGAACATTTATTAAAGTAGAGTTAGTTTTCTCATACTTAGTACGTTAAATACCAATTACTTAATACATAATTTGTCATACTTTCATTTGTTTCTCGGGAGATTGTTTAAAATGTTGAAGTTATGAATTATTTGTTTTAAGGTATTCGGGGATGGTTTCCGTTTTCGCGGATATCGAGCAGCAAATGTATCGCATGTTCTTGTTAAAACTTTGTTACATTCTCCATAAATAATAAATAGATTTAGATAATCTTCATTAGTATAATTTAAACGTGCGGGCATAGTGAATTTTATAAATGATATAATGACATTTGTGTTACCTTCATTTGTTTCTCGGTAGTCATGGCCGTCTTTGACACAAAATTGTTTTGAATAATCTTAAACTATTTAAAACGAAAATTACAAAGAAACGGCGATAGTTAGATATAGGGAACCTTACATAAAGTTACCTTTATTTTTAATGTAGATTCAGATACAATTAAAAAAATATATGGTTTCCATTTAATTTTTTTGAGTTTTTCGCTTTTTCTTATATAAATATTTGGCAGCTTTTTTTGAACACCCTGTATGTAGTAGGACAACATATGAGCTACCAAAAGTTAAGCTATAGTCTCTTCTTCAAATTCCTTTCATCAGATATAACAAATACTTAACAGTGTTAGCAGAAATACACATAACATACAAGCCTGCATAGGTAATTTTTTTACATAAATTTGTAAATATTTCAGAAACGGGTAAGAATTTTATATAAGATGTTTAAGTAAAAGTTAATTAAAATCGGATGTAGAATCTAAATATGTAATAATATATAGGTGGTTCCATTTAAAATAACGAAGTTGTTGTCTACTTCCGGTATAACCGGAAGTGCGACAGTCTTGAAAATATTTTAGGTGAGTTGGGCATTTCAACTTAAGTGCGCCTACAAATTTTCAGAAAGATACTACTCATAGTTTCTCCTATATCGATCGACGCAGTTCATCGTGGGACACCCTGTACATATTTCGTATATAATGCGAGAAAGTAAGAATTAATTTACAATATTTTTGTTTGATATACTTTATAACAAGAAAACTTCATAACTTTCACTTATTCTCGAATATTTTTAAATTAATTTGTTTTTTATTGTATTTAATTTTGTATTTTTAAAACTTCTTTCCTATATTTACAGCAATTGAGATGTTATTTTAGTTTCTTATGATAACGAACGCGCATCAATTCAAACGATCGTTTAACACTCTTACGCTTATATTGAGCAGCGTTATCGTTTCTTTTCAAAGACCAGCAGTAGCCAGCCATCATTCTTTCATCCCATCTACCTTGATAGTGTCGCTCTTTTTCTTTGAAATTCTGATGGAATCGTTCACCCATCTCTTCGCTGAAGGCTCCTACATTTTCCGGAAAGTAATCCAAGTGGGAAAATAGGAAATGTAGCTTCAAACTCATTAAACAGCCTAATTTTTTACAGTTTAATAACATTGTCGATACAATGTTTTTATATTGTTGATCCCGATGGTTGCCCAAGAAATTTTGTACAACTTCTTTGTAACTTAACCAAGCATTTTTTTCGTTATCTGTCATTGTTCTTATAAAATCGTCATCTTTCATTAAGTTTCTTATATCAGGCCCCACGAAGATACCTTAACTTTAGCATGACTTAAATTTGGAAATGCAGACTTAAGATATTTAAAACAGTTTCCATCAGTATTTAAGGCTTTTACGAATTGTTTCATCAAGCCTAATTTGATGTGGAGTGGAGGTAACAAAATACGCTTTGTGTCAACAAGACTCTTGTAAACAACATTGTTGGAACCAACTTTCCAATCAAATCTTTCAGGCCACTTTTTGCATGCAGAGAAAGCAAGGATTTTTTGTATTTCCTGATTGTAAACCAACCAAAATATTGATCATTTTAAAGTCACCACATATAAACCAGTTATGGATGTTGTAGTTGATTTTTTCGAGTACAAATTGAAGGTCTTCGTATGATTCTTTTCGCCTGGTGGAATGACCAATAGGGATTGCTGCGTATTTATTGCCGTTATGGAGCAATACTGCTTTAAGGCTTTCTTTAGAGGAATCTATAAAAAGCCGCCAGTCATCGAACTTATACATACCTACTTGATATGAAATAAAACTAAGGAATTTTCACTAGAAAAATATTTCAGAAATTCCTCATCTCTTTTTCTGTACGCTGTAATTTTTGTTCCGGATAACATGTTCCTCTCTTTAAGTCTGGAAGCCAATATTTCAGCTGAATCTTCAGAAAGACTAATATCGCGAATAAGATCTAATGAATCTTGATCAAAAAGTTTAGGGTCTTTGGCACTAACAGAATCCTCATAATCACTGTCTTTTTCACGTTCAACAGAACTCATTACTTCCAAACGACATTCATTTTTATTAGGTGGTACTTTGTCTAATCTCGCTATTTTTCCTTTCTTGGCTGGTGTTACGCTTTGTACGTTAGAATACAATATGTTTCCTTTATTTTTTCTATTATAACCTGTTATATCACAGGCACAGAAGTAACAGTCTTCATTGTGATTCTTAGGCTCATACCACATGGTTGGTGTAATGACAACTTCCTTTTTCATATAGTTCCAATTAATCAGAGTTAATCTACAAGTATTACAAATAGATGTAGGTACCCACGGTTTACCTAAATTTCTCATAAGTATGTTATAAGTTATAACATTCTAAAAATTTTTTTTTAATCCATTCATTAATGGTTTTGCGGTAAAATCCAATATGGTTGTGATTTTCATCTTATAAAACGCTATAGAGCTTAAATAAAAAATAATATGTAAATTGTCTCTTTTAGAATGAATAAATCTCGTAAACAATCGTTTTATTTTTGTAAATATTACTATAGTTTTCCCATTAAAACTATAACTTTGCTAACAAACCAAATAAATTTATAAAAATTAACTGGATTTTGAATGTCCTGTTTCTCAATTGAATACCATCTGCTTAAAAGATAAATGTATGGTTAAATATTTCAACTTTAAAGTTTCATTTTTAGATATTTAATCATATTTTCGCATATTTATTTTACTTGTGCGTTAGCATTGCTAACTTGATGTAACTCAACATCAGTTTATCGAGGACAGAACAAACCGACGTACTTATTAATTTCAACACATGATATCTCGAAGAAGAAAAAAGATATTTAAATAATTGAAAAAGAGTTTTAAAGGAAAAGGGTAATAATTTCATAATTTCTAAAAAATTTTTTTTTTTAAATCCGTCATGGTGAACTATAACCACAAATACGACCAGAAACCGTATTTTTAACATATTTTGGCTAAGATATTTTGAAAACCTTACGTGATGAAGCATTTTTGAGGTTAAATTTGGATTTAGAACGTGAAAAACCTTCGGGATAGTATAGTCTACTTGTTGGTTTCAGCCCCGGATCTAGGGGGGGGGGGGGCAAGCCGGGGTAGTTGCCCCGGGCGGCATTTTATGGGGGCGCCTAATTCACATACATATATGTAGCAAAAAGAAAAATAAATTTGTTTCACAAAAAACACCTTACATCTTAGTACATATATTGCGCGCATTGTGCATATATCGATTACGCATTGTTCAAAATAAACATTTTAGATCTTGTCGTAACATGTTTTTTGAATTCTTATTACTCTACGCTTAAAAACATAATCACAGACGTATCTGATCTATGCTGCATACGGAAAATAAGCTAAGATATCGGCTGGTCACGTGTATTACGTGTGGTAACGACGGTAACGTAACGACTGCATTTATTTATGTAGTTGGATTAACTAGCTGGTTTGCTGTTTGTGTAAGTGGTTAGTGACTACTAGTGTTATAATTATTTGTAAAATCAAACTACTAATAGGTAAGGAAGAACTTACGAGAATTTAATTAATTCGTTATTGTTTTACTTGAAAGCCTTCTTTTTATTATTCGCACATTGTTTACGACTCTGACGTCTTAACCTCTTACTTCATATACGGTATTTCCCCGGACTGTTACAAAGACGTAAAAAAATTATTACTAATTTTTCAAACATAGCTCTGCTTAAATAATAAATAAATAATTTCTACACTTACTATGAAAGTTAATTCATTATTCCCACTTTTATCTAAAAATTGGACTTTTAAATTCTTTAAATTCAAATTACAATATGTAATCATAGAAACTATGTCTTATTTTAATTTGATCGTAAATTAATTAAAATTTATAAATATAATAATTAAATTATAAATAATATTATAATTACAGTTATATAAATAAATTATAAATACAATTATTTGAATAAAAAAAATTAATTTAATAAATTATATAATTTATTCGTATCAATCACATATCGTAATTTGAATTTGAAAATTTTTTCAGAGTCTAATTTTTAGGTAAAAACTGGAATTATTAATTAATTTTCATAGTCAGAGCATAAATTTTGCATGATTTTGAGGTTTAGATATATCCGACGCATTATTTAGATGAGATAACTTTGAAGTCAAAGACGTTAAAGAAATCTTTGTAAAGTAAAGAAAGCATCTGTGTAAAGAAATGAGTAATAAATTTCTTTTTCTCTATGTAAGTCTATCCGGGGATTGGCTATACTTACGTTAAAAATTTTATTTATATATTTATTTTTTTTTTAAATAAAGATCTAATGATGAGTGCAACAAGAAAAAAGCTATCCGGGGCTCAAAACAGGAAGAGAGCGAGCCACAGAATTGACGAAGAAGCGCAATCCGCTGCGAAGATGCGACGATGGCTTCGCGAAAGCGCCGCATCATTAGCCCCCTCTGATTCGGATATTCAGAATGCAACCACCGCAACTGAACGGTCAGATGATGGGGAAGAATCGCTGTCATCGGTTTTATGTCAAGAAATAATAGATCTGATAGATCCAGGTGCATGGCCGGACACCGAAAAAATGACAGATCAACAAAGGTCCTTTCTTAGTAATCAAACTGTATTATTAAATGATAAACATCCAAACAACATAGAGTTTAAGTTCACCGAACGCAATGGTAGGCGTTTGACTTATTCGATGTGGTTCAGAACAATGACAAATAAAGAAAATATTAAAAGAACCTGGCTTGTTTATTCTAAGACAAAAAACTCAATTTATTATTCTGCTTGCAAACTGTACTCCAACGTTTTTACACCGCTATCAGCCTTACGTTCAGTGGGTTTCATTAATTGGAAAAAGGCTTCAGAAAGATTAGCTGAGCATGAAGCATCACAAGCACATAAAGAATGCGTTATCAAATGGAAAACCCGTCTTCAGCAAATCAAATCGTGTCAGGGCATCGATCGCGATGTTGAGCTATTGATTCAACCGGAAAAAGAAAAATGGAGGCAGATTCTACATGTAGTAATGGACGCCGTTATGTATCTCGCTACAAACTGTCTTTCTTTTCGAGGTTCTAAAGAAACAATAAACGATCTTACTATAAATTATCCTCAACCTAATCAAGGAAATTTTCTTAACCTAATAATTCTTCTTGCAAAACACAATCCTACTCTCAAGCTCCATTTAGATCATCTACAAAAAGGTCAGGTGTCTTATTTATCGAAGACAGTACAAAATGAAATTATCCAACTACTGGCATGCAATGTTCGGAACACCATTATCGATGAGATTAAGGGGGCCAACTATTTCACCATCATGTTCGATTGCACCCGGACATAGCTCACAACGAACAAATGAGCCAGGTGTTTCGATATGTTAAAATTACAGGAAGTGAATGTGAAATAAAGGAAAGCTTTATTGATTTTGTACAGGTTGATGGAAAGACTAGAGAATATATCACACAGCAAATTAAAAAAAAACTAGAATTGGATGGTTTAGATATACAAAAGTGTCGTGGACAAGCCTACGACAACGGGTCGAATATGGCCGGTATTTATAAAGGAGTTCAGGCAAGAGTTATGGAAGTGAATGAGTCTGCAAAGTTTGTACCATGCTTGGCACATTCTTTAAATTTAGTGGGCGTGCATTCGGCATCATCATCTCCAGACGCAATTAGTCTATTTGGGCTTGTACAAAAACTGTACTGCTTCTTTGTTGGATCCACCACACGATGGGAAATAATGAAACAATGTACAAAAACTAATCTGAAAGGAAATAGTCAGACAAGATGGTCGGCCAGACACTTAGCCGTTACAGCTTTAATAAATAATTTACCGGAAGTTGTCGAAGCCCTGGAAAAAATTGCAGAATCCTCCCTTTCGGCAGAATCTAAATACGAATGTAGTCATCTACTGGGTGCAGTAATGAATTTTAAATTTATTCTTACATTAATAATTTGATCAAATATTCTTCGAGAAATGAACAGGGTTAATGTTCAAATACAGAAAGAAGACATTATCATTTCACGTTCTGTAGCACTAATGCAAGGTCTAATTCATACCATATCTGAAATGAGAGAAAAATCAATAGAATTTTGGATTGAAGAAGCTACACCTGTATCAAAAAAGTTGGGAATTGAGCCAATCCTTAAAAGCAAACGAATTCCCATAAAGAAACGGCAACACGACGAAAAGTGCGGCGACGAGTCAAGAACTCTCAACGCGACTCAGTTGGTCTCCAAAGAAATAAAAATTATATTCGACAAAATTTTGACGGAAATAAATACAAGATTAGAAAGCGCGAAAGATCTGAACGAAAATTTCGCCTTCCTCAATGGTTACGCGTTTGTAAACATGTCTGCTGAAGAACTGCAGAAACATGGAGAACTTCTAGCTAGAACATATTCTAGAGACTTGAACATACTTGATTTTTGCCAAGAACTCGCTGTTTTTAAAACGCAAGCTCCACTTATAATCGGTATAAACGAAAAAACAACTGCATTCGACCTGTTGCAAGGTATATACAAACATGATCTGCAGGAAGCTTTTCCCAATATTAGTATAGCTTTAAGAATATACTGCACATTACCGACAACATCTGCAAGCTGTGAGCGAAGTTTCAGCAAACTGAAATTAATTAAAACCTATCTTCGTTCAACAATGAGTCAAGAACGTCTATCTGGTCTCGCAATCCTAGCTATCGAAAATAAAACGGCTTGTGAGACAAACTTTGATTCAATCATAGATTCTTTCGCGGAAAGAAAAGCCAGACGCGTAAAGTTGTAGCGTGTAAAATTAATTTAAAAAAAATTAAAATTAAAGTAAAATTAAGTATTTTATTTCTCCCAATCATAAAAAATCTTCCAATTCCAATATTCCCATACAATTTATTGCCTACACTTGAAAATATTAAGTAAACTTTACGTTAAATAATAGTATATTTCATTACAAATTATAATTGACGTTTTCGGTTTTCGGTGTCGTGTACTGTAAATTTATTTTCTGAATTTTTGTAAATAATTAGCTCAAAATGTTAGAGGGGAGGGCGCCAAAGTCCATTATTGCCCCGGTTCAGAAAAATCGTAGATCCGGGGCTGGTTGGTTTAGAAAACATTTAAATTTTTGTCGGCCTGTGTTATTTAAACATTTTCACTGTTTTTTTATCCAGCTTTATATTTAGCCCTGTATAATGTACAAACATGGTGACAAGATTAACAGGGAATTTTGTTACACCATGTTTTTTAATCAAATTGTGTCAAAGTGACGTTTATACTGTCGTTATTCAAACAGACAAATTTCAGTTTTTCGTCTTATATTTATACATAAATAAATAAAATAAACGCAACTTATTGTTTTCCAATTGCCGTTAATTTCTTTATTAGAGGAATTACCTGTTAAAGATAAAATTAATACACAAAACCACATTACTTTTTCATGTTTTGAATTTTGAAATCATCTTTGAAACTAGACACGATAATTAAATACTGTAAATATATATCTTTATTTTTTAACATGAGTCATAAAACTAATCTTGAAAAAAAAATATTTAACCAAGTTATCAAGTGTTAAAAACTATCCCACCTGGTATTATGCAATCCAAATCGCAGCAACGACGAGTTACCTGTTGATCGAAAGAATTATTTAGTCTACCTGCGAGGCTCGCATTGTTGAAGTGTTCGTGCACGCTCTTCACGGTTTTTTAAGGACAAAAACACCATCCTCGAGACTTAATAGGAGTGCCCAACAGTCTGGTAGAATCCCAACCAAACCGTAAGTATCATTGTCACAAATAAAGTCTTTAAGGACTCTTTTAAAACATCCTATCATTAATAAAAGAATTTCTTTGGAGCCAAAATAAGTTTTAATGCAATAAAATAAGTCGATTTTTGATTTAGAATTTGAAGTTGTATTTTATCCTTTTATTGGTTTAATAATAATTTGATCTGTTATATTAACGTGGAGTTAATTTAGCGTGAGTTAAACAGGTCTTGGGTAATGAAACGTGTTTCAGATGAAAGTCTGTGACATTGACACCAAAAATATACTTGAGGATCGTACTTAAATATGCTCTATTTGGTTAAGAATTGTGTATAAAGTGATTAACTTTATGTTTATTTTAATAATTAATGTTGTTTTTTATTTGATGGGTAAAAAAAATTGTTTAATTTAGTTGGGGAAAAACCTTTTCGATGTGGACCATAAAGAGTTTATTCTGGGTATTTTGCGTCATCATAACAGAATAATTAGTCCATTTTTGACCTTGATTTTGGTATTTTAATATTGTGTACTTAGAGATTTCATATCAGTTATGTTTACTTCTTAATTGTGGTTCATTTTCCACTTCGTATTCTGTGTTAGTTTCGTGTTAACTTTCTATTTTAAAATCTCCCCTATTCAAAACTTTTTTTATTATTATTATTCCTTGAAAAATACTTTTCTATTTTAGTGTTAATTCTCTTTGGTTACTCGGTGGTATTTATAGAAAAAAACACTGAGTGGGTGATTTTAAAAAGGATTTAAATTACAGTAAGTGAACTAAAAAGTTTTATTTCTTTGTTTAAAATTAAATAGATTAAAACAACGTGACTTAAATAAAGTAAAAAAAATGTTTTGTTATTCCTCTATAGTTATAATTCCAAGAATTTTTTACAATTTTTTAAAAAAATAATTAATTTTTTAATGACAAGTATTTGACAGCTTAATGACAACTTAATTTTTATTAATTTTTTTAGGTTAGAAAATGAAGCACAAAGCCCTTCTAATTTTGCTAACCCTATCAATTTACCACCAAATCGAATCAAAATACGTTCACAACGAATGTAGATCAAAAAAACTCGAAAAATGTTACTGCGGGGACACATTTTACTTAGAACGCATCTATTTCTTAGTAAATTGTACCGGACAAGGTTTTAGAGACCCCAGCATGCTTCAAGAATTACCCCCAGACACCGAAGCTTTAATATTTTCTGGTCACAACATCGAAACGTTGCCCGCAAATATTTTCGGGGAAAATATGAATTTAACAAAGTTAAAAGCAATCGATATGAGTAATAATCGGATAAAAAATATCAAAGGAAAAACATTCCACCACATCCCCAACGTGGAATTATTAATTTTAAATCATAACGAAATAATAATAAACGATGATTACAACGATTACGATGATACAATTTATCATCACCCGAGGGTTTTCTCAAATTTCATTAATTTACAAGAATTGCATTTAACGAATGCGTTTAAAGACAACACCGATGAGCAATTAGCGAACGATTTACACGATATTTTCGTTAAAAGTAATTTAACGAAACTTTATAAATTACATTTAGAACAAAATGAAATAAAAAGATTTAAAGATGATAAAGTTTTTTGTAATTTACCATCGCTTAAGCAATTATATTTAGGAACAAACGATTTGCAACACATTAATTTCGATTTGAAATGTTTGAATTTGCAATTTTTGGATTTAGAGAATAATAAGATTACTCAATTATCGAAGAAAGATTTGGCATCGTTCGATCGATCAGGAAAGAGTTTGACCGTTGATATTCGTGGAAATCCGTTAAAATGTAGCCAAGCCGCTGATCTTTATAATTGGATGAATCGCACGAACGTTAATATAAGATACAAAGAACAATTGGAGTGTGATTTAAAAAGTACATCGGGAAAACGTTTCGTTGTTAATATGAAAGAATTAGCTGAAGTGAAACATGCAAAATTTTCTAAAGCCGTTACGGTTTTATTAGTCGTTTTAGTTTTGGTTTTAATATCGTTGTTAGGGGCTTATGGATACATGCATCGAGATAAAATCGGGATGAGAATGGCACCAATTTTAGATACTGTTTCAAGAAAAGTTCAATACACAACTATTGACTCACAAATTGTTTAAAAAAAGATTATATAAACATAAATCGGTGCTAAAAGATATACGTATACATAAATGACTGAATGTGTTCTCAGACAGTTTGACCTAATAAAAGAACTATTTTTTTAAATATAAGAGTTTATAATAAGATTAACTGTGATTCCAACAGTAAATTAAAATTTGTCCTATTGTTTTTTTAATGAATTTTATACCTGCACTGTTTTTTTTAATAAGATAGGTTAAGTTATTGGTTACGTAATAATTGTACATAATAATCTTTTTATTAATAAAAATAAAAACACTTTTATTTTTGATTGTATTTTATTTCCACAAATATTTTAGTTAATATTATTTAATGATTTTCTTTCCATTTTATGTTTGATGTAAATAAAATTCGTTTTCGTACTTTAAATGGATATTTTATTTTTATTATTTATATAAAAACGAATTTTATTTCCATTTTAGTTAATAACAAAAACCATTTTTATTACTAAAAAGCGAAAAATTTAATTTGAAATGTGACTTTGACACAAATTAATTTCAAAATATGTTATAGTAGACGCCACGAGAGCTGGCAGTAAATCATCATTTTCCGCTCTTACAAATGCCATACGTAGTTCACAAACCGCTAGAGAGTAATGTGTGTTGGAAAGAGATAGCATTAGTTTAATATGTCTGCTGTACAATTCAAATGGCCACGTCGAAAAAGTACGTCTGTTCTTCTACGGGATGTCACTTTATAATTATAACCTCAAATCGAAACGTCTTGTGAGCGTTGTCATGAATCTGTTAGTGTCTTCACAAGCCGAAAATGTTTTCTTTGAAAGGAAAATCATTAAAATAATATCTTTGACATATAACCTCTATTACTAACATAACCTACATTTAAATCTATGTGGTGAAATAATCTAATTGTAAGTCGTACGTTCATATCTTGATTCATACCATTTGTAAGCGATCTGTCACTGCCAGCTCTCGTGGTTTCTACTATATAACAAAATTCTCCTGTTAATGTTGCCAACTTTATAATCTAAATTGTTCTGCAATATCGATTGGTTTTTTAAATAACGAGTATTTAGTAAAATAATTGAAAATGCTCTTAATTTTTTTGTTTAAAGCAACTTTAAAAAGTTCGTGTCAATGAACGTATGTATGTACAGGTTGGTTCAAATTCGATGTCCGAATAGGAACAATAATATAATATAATATATTTCGGAAACTATAAGAGTTAGAAAAAAAGTAGCTTACATGCCTCGATCTCTTTTTTTGAATAAATTCCGATGTCGAAAACCTCAAAGCGCTATTGCCTTTTGTTTTTCTCCTAGAGCCCAAAATTGAAAATATCGTAAAACCAGCAAGTGCAATTATCTTGGTTACTATTATAGGTGGAGTATTATTACTACGACATTATATGGACACTTTTTTACAGAGAATTTGATGACGTTGTAAAAAAAATTTTAGCGGTTTTAGATTTTGAGATATTATGACAATTTTCGTTTTTTTAAATAGAAACAACCACTGATTATTCGCTTATTAAATTAGTTATTTTTTTCTGATTACAAAAATATAGGGTTCGATAAGTCTATTTCTTATTGTTTTAGAATAAAGCTAAAAATCAACTTTTTTTTTAGTGTCGTCGAAGAAATTAAATTTACAGTTTCCTGTACATTACGGTACTATAACTAAAAATTTAAAAAAACATATTTCTCCAATCCAAAACAATGCAATCCATTAAATATTTCCGTATTAACAGTTGATGTAATAAATATAATTATTTGTTTGTAAATACTAGAAAAATAATACCCCGTAATTTAAATACCGCTCCTTAATTTACAGGAAACTGTAAATTTCATTTCTTCAACGACACTATATACAGAGTGGCCCAAAATTCGCGCAACGCTAACACAAAATACGCATGCGCCGGTTTCACCCCACTAGTACAAGGTTAACCGTGTCAACCAGTTGTCCGTGTGTAGCTATGGCAGCCGGAGCGCGTTATCGGTTCACAATTGCGGAACGCGTGTTTTTAGTGAGCTCGTACTACCGTTATCATGCCGATTATCGAAACATTTTCTCCGATTTTGCCGAAAAGTTTCCTAACAGTCAAGTTCCGAGGCGTGAAACTGTGTATCGCTTGATAAAAAGGTTAGAACAAAATGGTACTGTTAATGACACGAAGCGTTCGGGGCGGCCACGCAGCGTGCGAACTGCACAAAACGTACAGATGGTCGCTGAGAGTTTCGTTGAAACACCGGCGCGATCAGTCCGTAAGGCTTGCCATGAATTGGAAATTTCTCGTTCCAGCTTACAGCGAATAATGAAGGAATTAGGTATGCATGTTTACAGACCACGTCTTTTACAAGCATTAACAGAAGACGATCCGGACCGCAGACTTCAGTTCGCTGACAAGGGAAGTGTCACAACTGTGTCTCACCGATTTCGATGCAATTTGGTACAGTCATAGAATGGGCCAAAATAAGGTTCGCACATTTTTTTATACGTGCGGTAAAAGCCCCTGGGGCGAGTTACAGGGGTTGAAAGTTTGGAGAAAAAGTACGTTTTCACTTATATTTTGAAAACGAAAAGTGCTATCAAAATTTGGTAAATTGTAACTGATATTCATTTTAAAAGAGCTTTCTTTTGATGTGTCACACATATAGCAGAGGGTTAAAAAGGGCGAACTACCCCTATTTTTTTGGAATTATTTAAAAACCACCCTATCGATTTTGGCGGCATTAAGTATACTTCTAGTGCGTTCAAAAATATTAGTTAAGGGTTTTTTCCCATTCGCCCTAGATCAACCCCAGCGAAGTTACGGGGGTTAACATGTAAGCACTTTTCGTAAGAATGATGTGATAAAATTGTCAGGTATTTTGAAAATACTTTAAACAAAACCGTAAATTAGTCGCACAATAAAATGTTTAGTGTAAAATAAGGCATAATACACCATATAGGGGTTGTTGGGGTTATCCACCCCCTTAAAAATTAATTCTATCCCGGGCGTTATTTGTCGATTACGGCGAAATTTGGTACTGTGTTTGTTTTATATTTGAAGTAAAAATTTTTGAAAATGGTTATAAGGGTTACAAATTAGGGGTAGTTTTTTGTTTATACCTCGAAGATGAAAACTGCCATCGTAACTGTGGTATTGTTTTTTAAAAATCTATCTATCGATGTTCCACGAGGTAAACTACCCTCATTTTCTTTAAATAATAAATATAAAACTACTAGATAAATAAGATATTTTATTTATTTATGAGTTAAAAAGCAACTGACAAAAAAAATAGTTCAATATACCAAAGAAGTTTATTCTACATTACTAATTGACGTTTTTTATGTATTATATTAATTTTCAATATTAAATTTATTTTTATTCTACGTAGTGTTGGCAAAAATGAAAGTCGTGGAAAAAATGTTTTAAACATAAGGATTTTTTACACCATGCACATGTTATGACCGCTATATCCCCACAGATATCACACGTTGGCTTCTCACTCGAAAAGCAAACTTCCACGGGATTTTCAAAATGGTCTGGTCTCTCCTCTATATAGCCACTTGCAAACCATGCGTATTTAAAAACATTTATAAACCGAGGGGAAGCCAACTGGTTATGCGTCAACGATTGCAATTTTAATATGTTATCCCTCTGATGTAAATTGACATCATACTGGTAAAGAATAATCTGATCAGAGAATCTTCTAATAAAATTTTTCCATATTCTGAAACCAAATACATCTAGGGGCTGTATTTGACCTGTTGTCCCTGCAGGTATAGATAAATGTTTAAAATTAGTACCTGATGGAGTTATTTCACTAATAACTTCAGGACAATGGCCACTCCAAGAATCTAATAATAATAATGATTTAGAACCAGTATTTGGAAAATATACATTTTGGAGCCAATTTTTCATGTGTTCTGAAGTTAACTTTCCAGATTTTGATGCCAAAACGTATATATTGTCTGCTTTAAACATTGTATTTGCTACCCTCGGTCCAAAGCTGCCAGAGGGTTCTTTTAAAACAATAAAAAGTGGAGAAAGAAGTTTCCCATCAGCAGATATTACGGGTTGAATTGTGTAACTGTGCGTTGTAGATGACACCGACTGGACCACACTTTCTACGGTTTTAACTCCTAAATCGCTTAATGTTCTTCCCGAATGGAATTCCAAGTTAAAACCGCTCTGATCCGAATTGTAGGTGTTTTCAGGTCCATATATTTGGATTTGTAGCTTTGCCTCTTTAACGAAATCTTTTGCTAAAGTTTTTACTCGATCAACATTTCCAATTTGTTTTTGGGATAGAAATTTTGTTATTTTTCGGCTTACTAACCGATTTGCTTTCTTAAAACGTTGCACCCAGCTATGAGATGCTTTGAACAGTTGAGGAGATAAATTCTTTTCATTTCTAGCTTGTATAGCCCATCTGCGTATATCAATATCATGTAGTGGCAATTTATTATCTACGGCGGCTCTCGCTTGATTAATTACAAATTCGGTAATTTCTGCTAATTTTTCTTTGTATGTCCCTCTTTCTTCAATATATTTAGACCATCTGTGCAATTGGGTCTTTGACGTTACTTTTCGGTATTTGTTTTTTACGGTTTCTAGTTTCAAATAACCTTTCTTCCCACTTGTCCAGTAATTTACCGCCTCTAATTTGTACTCGTAGTCGATGTCATCCTTCAATGGACAATGAGCATCAGTATCTTCTACAAACCTGTCAGTTGTATCCTGGTCTTCAATAATTTGCTGACCGTCATTGATGCCATTGGATGAATCGAAAATTAATACAGTTTCGTCTTCAATTTGCATATTGTAGTCTTCCATACTTTCCATTAAAATACGCTGTATATTTTCTTTTAAACTAACTTCTGCTTCATTTACAGGAGTCTGGGGAATATTCATAACAGTAAAAACTGTCATTAGCAAATTTAAAACGTTTATTGGGTTTATTGTAACCATTGCTTCTGTCAGTTGCTCTGAAACTAAAATCTACCCACTGGGCACACGTTCTTTTATACTAGAAAAAACTATTTTGAGAAATGACCTTTAGCAAGCGGCACTAAAAAAACAAATATTGTGCCAAAATTTTTTTGGTAGGTGTATTTTTGGCAACATTATGTAGAATAAAAATAAACTAATAAACTATATAAAACAAACACAGTACCAAATTTCGCCGTAATCAACAAGTAATGCCCGGGATAGAATTAATTTTTAAGGGGGTGGTTAACCCCAACCACCCCTAAATGGTGTATTATGCCTTATTTTACATTAAACATTTTATTGTGCGACTAATTTACGGTTTTGTTAAAGTATTTTCAAAATACCTGACAATTTTATCACATCATTCTTACGAAAAGTGGTTACATGTTAACCCCCGTAACTTCGCTGGGGATGATCTAGAGCGAATGGGAAAAAACCCTTAACTAATATTTTTGAACGTGCTGGAAGTATACTTAATGCCGCCAAAATCGATAGGGTGGTTTTTAAATAATTCCAAAAAAATAGGGGTAGTTCGCCCTTCTTAACCCTCTGGTATATGTGTGATACATCAAAAGAAAGCTCTTTTAAAATGAATATCAGTTACAATTTACCAAATTTTGATAGCACTTTTCATTTTTAAAATATAAGTGAAAACGTACTTTTTCTCCAAACTTTCAACCCCTATAACTCGCCCCAGGGGCTTTTACCGCACGTATAAAAAAATGTACGAACCTTATTTTGGCCCATTCTATGACTGTACCAAATTGCATCGAAATCGGTGAGACACAGTTGTGACACTTCCCTTGTGAGTGGTACGTAATTCGATGTGAAGCGTTCGAAGAGTTCTTTAAAACCATTTTGTGGTCAGATGAAGCACAGTTTAAATTAAATGGCCGAATCAACAGACACAATTGCGTGTACTGGTCTACAGAAAATCCGCATATCACGGTGCAAGAAGAATTAAACGTTCCTGGTGTAACAGTATGGCTTGGTGTTTGCTCCTTCGGCATTGTCGGCCCCTACTTTTTCGACGCAACAGTAACAGGTATTGCATACCTTGATTTGTTAATGGAACTGCGCGATGAAATGAATAATAACCCGGATTTTTCTGGTCGTGTTTTAACTCTTCAACAAGATGGTGCGCCGCCCCATTACGCTATCATTGTTCGCGAATTCCTAAATCAAAATTTCCCGGATTGGATCGGTACACGAGGTCGAGTAGAGTGGCCTGCAAGATCTCCTGACCTGACTCCCTTGGATTTTGCCGTGTGGGGAATTTTAAAGGATAGGGTGTACAAAAATGATTTACCAGATGTGGAGACCATGAAAAACATCATAACCAACGAAGTCGATACGCTGAATGCAGATAAACCTTTACTTGAGCGCATCTGTAAAGCTGTTAAAAAGCGATGTCTGAAGTGCATCGAACAAGAAGGAGGTCATTTCGAACATTTGTTATGATGCCAGAGAGTCGGTTTTTGCCTTGCTTCAAACTAATTTTGTGTATTTTGTTTTTTTCCGAATAAATTTTGTATTTTTGCTACGCAATGTCATTTTTTTTCAATTGGTTGCGCGAATTTTGGGCCACTCAGTAGATTTCGGCGGCGTTTAGAAATGTTATAAAAAAAGTTTATTTTTAGATTTATTCTAAAACAATAAGAAATATATCTGCGGAACCCTATATTTTTGTAATCAGAAAAAAGTAACGAATTAGTTATAATACTCCACACAGTAAAAAATAATTACATGGTCCAGTACTGGTAATTTATTGCCATCTATATTCATGTAAAAAGTTACACGTATGTAATAGCAAAATAAATGCATATCTAAACAAGCGCATTTTCCATTTCTATGTTTGTACTTTTCGTTTGTGATTGATGTAATTTTACTTCTTAACCCAAGTAATGTACACGTATTAACACGTAAAAATAACTATATTTATATGTACAATTACTTGTGCTATGAATATTGTAGTTCGTCTGCTATGTAATAATTCATTATTCAGCCCTGTACATTTACATCATTTTAAGCTTAAATAAATGTAAAAATACGAATGTCATTATGGAAGTTCTACATATCCAAATTAGTTTTATGTCTAAATTATGAAAGCCAATAGTTTTTCCACCATTGTTATAATGTTTTACAGTACAAAAGCATTAAAAGATTAAAAAGTGTAAACTTTTACAATTTTAACAGACGGCAAACTTGGAACACAAACACTTTGTGTACAACCTGCATATGTACTAAAGGGCACCAAACAACCAAATACTAAATGGACAGATTAAAGTGGTTTATTATTATTATTATTATAAGATAGCGCGTATAATGTTCGACTATTCATACGTTATTAGACTGTACTCGGCACAATGGTGTCAACGCGTTGTGCGTAGTTGCAAGCGTACAGTTGTGCGAACGCAGAAAGTGGTGGTGGGGCCATCCCGTATTTTACATGTTCGTAATAGTAATTTTTAACAATATTACATGATTTCCCAATTTATTAAATACATTTACATTGTTTTACTTGATTTTCCATTTATTTACAGGTTTTTCCTATAGTTTACAATGCTTTGTGTAATTCATATTAAAAAAATGTAATATTTTGTAAATATACTAATTTCCTGTCATTTTACTTGGTATTAACTGGATTTCGAAAATTACGTTGTTAATTCATGTATTATTTCATAAGTCAATCTTGTAGTATAATGTATTTTTACATCTTTTTTTTACCGTGCACCTACTCCTCCGATATTTTCAATTTTGGCATCTAGGGGAAAAACAAAAGACGATAGCGCTTTGAGATAGTCTATTCGGACATCGAATTTAAACCATCCTGTACATTTCCAACACAAGGTTAATCAACGTACTGCCTCGGCCGCAAGCGTCCTCGGTTTAATACACGATGTCACTGTATTAAATCAAGGTCGCTTGCGGCCGAGACAGTACATTATTTGACATTAGTCTTGTGTTAATATATTAACTTTAGTGCCTCGGCTGCAAGCAACCTCGGCATAATACACGAGAAGCCGAGGTCGCTTGCGGACGAGGCATTAGAGTTAAAACCATATCAACACAAGACTCGTGTCAAAGAGCGCAGCGCCTCGGCCGCAAACTGCCTCGTCTTAATAAGCTGGAGTGCACGATTTCAGTTTATTAAATCAAGGTCAATATATCTGCGATAAAACTTTGAAAAGTAACAATATCTGACTCAGCGTGGTAAGTGGTATGATGTAGTGGGTCAATTTTTTGCGTGTTTATATGTACAGGGTGTCCAAATTTCGATGGGTTTGCGGGGTATCTCAGTTATTATGAAAGATAGAAAGTTGCGGCTTTCGCGAACCTGAGCTACTTTTTTCTGAAACTTACAATGGCGCAAACCAAATTTTCATAGCCCTCTTCGTTTTTGATATACAGGGTGTGTTTCAAAATTTACGATTTTCAGACACCTCCTGTATCTCGGCTATCCGGAAATGTAAAAACGGGTTCTAATAGATTTTTTCACGTAGAATCCAATGCTGCACGTAGAATTTTTCTAGTCATCACAATTTTTGAGTTATAAAGAGTTAAGCATTTTAGAAGTTGAGTATTTAGTATTTGAGTTGTGTTTATAACTCAAAAACCGTGATGACTAGAAAAATTCTACGTGCACCATTGGATTCCACGTGAAAAAATCTATTAGAACCCGTTTTTACTTTTTTACTAAGTTTCCGGCTAGCCGAGATACAGGAGGTGTCTGAAAATCGTAAATTTCAAACACTCCCTTTATATCAAAAACGAAAAGGGCTATGAAAATTTGGTTTGCGCCATTGTAAGTTTCAGAAAAAAGTAGCTCAGGTTCGCGAAAGCCGCAACTTTCTATCTTTCATAATAACTGAGATACCCTACAAACCCATCGAAATTTGGACACCTGTACACAAATAAATAATACCATTATTAAATAAAGAAGACTAATTATTTTGATGACAATATTTTAATAAAAATCATTTTTTAATCATTTTCCACTTGTAGGTATAATACACAAATTCATCGTACATAACCAGCACTAAAGCTCCAGCGGTACATCTCATTGCATTAACAAAAGCACCTCTAAAAAATCCATATATCCCGTATTTTTTCCAAATTCTTTGTGCCGTTATGACCATCGTTTTATTTTTCCTTAAATTCATAGGTCTCCCCGCATCTAACATCATGTGCCTGGCCATTGTGTCCAAAGGATACGAAGCCATCCCTGCCGCAATTGTACAAACCTGCGCCGAAAGCAGCGAGAGAAGTAGCGGCATCTTTTCCGATTTATCGTTTGAATTAGTTTTGTAATGTTTGTCGTGATAAAGCAATTTACTCATTTCGTATAAAGCAAAGTAAAAAGCTCTATAAATTCCAAAACCAATAACGGATAAATGAACACCTCTATAAAGACCTAGAACGCCATCTTTTTGTGATATCTTATAAAAACAGCTAAACATTCCATTAAATTCTCTTGGTTTTGTTTTTTGATTAGCAGTTGGAGTTGATCCCGCTTTGTGCTTTCCATGTCCCATATCCAAAGCTAATCGAGTTTGACAAAAATCTAACGGAAACACGAGCGCGGCAGAACAAGCTCCGGCCAAACCCCCAGCAAATAATTTACACATAAGCAAATTCATATAATGATCACCTGATACACAAGACGTGAAAAAATTTTTGTACGTATTATATAGCGAAAAATTTAAAGCTTGAGATGGGAAATATCTTGCTATATTAGTTCCATTCCCTCGCCATAAACTTAATATTCCTTGTTCCTTGGGTATGCGTGTAAACAAGTCGATAAGGCCACTGTATGGTTTTTGTTTGCCAGTCATTACATCTAAGGCATAATCTTGATTTTGAATTATAAATTTTGCACGTTCGACCGGAGCTATTAACGTTTTGGAAACGACCGCGGCCGATCCGCTCACTCCGAAATCGAAAAGAAAACTCTTTACTTTTTCATTCATGGATGTTGCTGTACGTTTAAATTTATATATTTTTTGTCACATCTTTTTAAACTGAAATTTTCTTATAACTTATAAAAAATTTTGAGATATTAAATCAATTAAACGTCAATTAGACGTTCCACCGAAACGAAATTATTAATAATTTATTTTACAGGAAACTACATATTTAAATAAAAAAATTTAAAATTTTCTTTTTTATTGAGGTAAATAATTTTAACAATCACTTCAAGTGTATTATTGTTTTTTTTTGTATCTTCTCTTTTTTTACATTTATAGCGGCCATTTTTTCGGTTTTACATTAAAATTTGCGTTACACCTTTTACATAAATTACATAATTCACAGCCTTCTACAGTCTACTAAGTAAAAAATTATAACACTTAAGCACTAATTTACACCGAGTTTCTTTTTTGATTTTGTTCTTCGGCTTTGATATTTCTTTTAATACAGGTGAACCAAATTAAATCACCCCATACAGTTTCTTTTTGTTGATATTTTCATTTTTTTATACGTATTTAAAACCCAATTATTGGCACTTTCATAACAAAATTAATTATTTAACATTCGTTTCATTACAAAAAAATTAAAATATAAAAACACCTTATTGACGTACTTAATAGTTCTTTTTTAGTGTCCGTAAAGTCATGGTGCAAAAACACTAATGAAAATCACAGTGGAAGCAAAATTAAGGTGCAGTTTAAAAGTTAGAGAGTTTTCCTTTTATTTGGTGAAGATTTCACATTTCTATCTTGCTTCCTTCCGTTCCTGTAACCTGTAATCGATTGAGTTGAAAGTGCACCATCACTTTACGAACACACCATAGTTAAAAAAGCTCATGTTTTTGACTCATCTTTGTACACCAACACTTAAGAGTATTTCTTAAAAAATGGAAGCGTACTATTTTTCTTTTATAACACGACAAATTCAAAAATGATTGTTTATAACAAAAAAAAATTAAAACAATTTTTTCCCAAATAAAAATTTAAAATCAATCATTTTTGATTTGGCGGTAGAAAACTCGATTTCGGAAGAGATTCGAAAACGAAAAAGCTTTATTAAGTGATATTTCGCGCTAAAGCTTTTTAGAAAAATGATTGTAACTTCGATTAAGTAACTTTTAGCATCTCTCTACACAATACATATTATAAAATCTCTTAAAACTCATAATATATTTTTTAACGAGGCGCTAACAACAAGATTAACGTGAGCAATAATGATTGCCATAAGGTTAATAACGATTTCTTTTTCTTATATAGTGTTTTAAAAGTTGCAAACGCGTTTTTTTAAGTAAAATTAAACCAAAAATCCCCTAGATTTGAAAGGATTGTGGACGGATGTTGACAAAAAAGTAAATTTTAAATGTTTTAATTAATTAAAATTTAAGGATTTATTTTAGGGGATTAAATTTAATTTTACGTTTAATATTTTTTTTTAACAAGAAAGCAACGGCAAAAGCCTTTGATCATTAATTACCTTTATAATAATTTTTTTAGGTGCAGGGGAAACTACCGATGAACATTTTTAACACGTTCGCTACCGCGCTTTCTACAGTAGTTTTTTCTGTTGGTTTATTGTATATGACATTTTTGTAAAAAAAGACCTAGTCCTGTTTACTGGACATCTTTGGAATTTCTTCAAAGTCTCCATTTCCTTTTTCTAAATACAACGTCATGTGCTATACAAACCAAAATCATTACTACGGTTGCAAACTTTTTCAAAATTCTCTTTTTGGAATTAATTTAGAAATATATCCACTTGGCTGAGCATCAAAAATTCTAAAATCAGTTGTTTTTGGACGATGACTTTGATATTTTGTCACTCATAACTGAGAAAATATGTCACTGAGACACTGCCTCGGCCGCAAATCACCTCGGCTATAAATATAGAACAACACACTTTTTTAAAGTTCTCTTTCTGAGGTTAATAGAAATATATCTACTTCAAGTATCTAACCAAAGTTGGCTTTAATATTTTATTGTATACAGTGTGACCCGTTTGAAAGCGGAACACCCTCGTAAAATTTGTATTTATTATCCGATTTCGATAATTTTTTTTTTAATTGTAGAGCGTAAAAAACTGTACCTTAGGACAAAGAGTGATATTTTTCTTAAAAAAGCCAAGGCCTACTATTTCACTTTTTAGGTGCTAAAAATGAAGAAATCATATTAGGAAATTTTTTACAAAAAATCTGAGTACACCACTGCATTAACCCTTTCGATCCTGGCGTACACTACAGTGTACGTCAATTTATAAGCTTGGAAATAGAAACTGGGACACAATTTTAACCATTAATTCCTAACGTGCACTTCTAAGTACCCTATAGAACCGAACTACCGAACGTGGTGGTATAGAACTTTCATACTAAAATGTAGGAATTTTTTTACTGGCGACAACCGGAGAATTTGAAAATTGTCGTGTTGGTATCGCTACTACCTTAAGTTCTTTACTGAAACCGTGTTATGGATCATCGGTAAAATTATGTGTTGAAGTGAATAGTATGTAGATAACGTCTGATGTAGTAGTGAGTCGATCAGTTTGTTTATTTTTTTAAAACTGCGTTGTAAATACTTGTACACCACAGTGCACATCGGGTGTTATTGGAGTATTTATAAGCTGTAAGTTATAACCTTATATTTTCTTTATTATATTGAATATTGTTTATAATTTCTTACAGTTCATTAAAAATGAACAGGAAACCTTTAAAATACGAAGAATTGGTTAAACTTATAGAAGAAGGCCTCTCAGATATAAAGTGTCTAAGCGGTGAGGAAGATGAATGTGAAATTGATTTATGTGAACAAAGAGGTAAATTTCAAATAATTGTAAACTGTGTGGACCTCTAAATATTATTTTATGTTTTTAGACGCAGGCGGTGATATCAGTGATAACGAAGAGCTAGAGGTGAATGCACACGAACCAACTGATTTGGCTGAACACTCTGAAACTTTGGAAGACAACGAGACAGTACCCGTTGCAAAGAAAAGAAAAATTAGTAAAAAAATGCAAAAAAATATTTATTATGAAAATAATGAACTAACTCCACCCACAAAAATTTGCTGGCGTAAGAATGTGACGTATATAACACCAGAAATAAATTGGTACACACCTCCTATTCCAGCAGATATTGACCTAGAAAGTCCTCTGTATTTCTTTAGACAGTATTTTACAAAAGATTTGTTTGAACTTATGACAGTCAATACGAACCTCTTTGCAGTTCAGCAACACGCACGATTTACAGCAACAACTCAAAATGAATTAGAAGTATTTGTTCGCATGCATATTTTGATGGGGAACTTGCCCTATCCAAGACTTAAGTGTTACTGGGAAAATAAACTACGTATCCCAACTATCGCCGATGCAATGCCTCGTGATAGATTTCACAAATTGAGGTCATTCTTACATTTTGTGAACGTAGAAGAAAAACCACCTGAATGCAAAGATAGATTTTGGAAAATACGACCACTCTACGATACAATTCGGAAACGAATGTTACAATTGCCACTGGAAACCAAGTTGAGTATTGATGAACAGATGGTTCATTTCAAAGGAAGGTTAAATGTAAAGCAATACGTGAAAAATAAGCCCAGTCCTTGGGGGGTAAAAACTTACGCATTATGTGGAACAAGTGGTGTTATGTATGACTTCATAATCTATCAGGGGACTACAACAGAGTTCAATTCTGATCAAGTTGAAATCTTTGGTGTGGGAGCCTCCGCAGTGTTCAAGCTGTCTGAACGAATACAAGAAGTAAACGTGCAGCTATATTTTGATAATTTTTTTTCAAACTATCAGTTGCTGCAGTATTTGAAGCACAGATATATACATGCTGCTGGAACTGCAAGAATTGACCGCTTTCACAAGCCCCCTTTTTCTACTGACGCTGAAATGAAACAAAAAGGACGAGGTACTTCAGAAGAAGTTTTGAGTAACGATGGTGAGGTAATGCTTACCAAATGGTTTGATAATAAGAGTGTAATAATGGCATCGAACTTTATGACTGTGGGTAATACCGAAACCTGCAAGAGGTGGGATAAACGGAGAAAAGAGTACGTGGAAGTTCCTCGCCCAGAAGTCATAAAAAATTATAATATAAACATGGGTGGAGTAGATAAAATGGATTTTTTAATCAGTATTTATCGCACTAAAATACGATCACGTAAATGGACACTTCGGATGTTTACACATTCTATTGATTTAGCATGCGTAAATTCTTGGTTAGAGTATAGGGCCAAAGCTGAAAGGCTTGGTCTACGTAAGAAAGATATTATGGATCTTTTACATTTTCGTGCATATATCGCAGAAGGGCTTATTGGAGCTAATAAACCCCCAACTTTGAAAGCACGCGGAAGACCTCTAAAAGATTCACCACTTTCATCATCATCTACGAGCCGACAAAACCCGGAATCTTTACCTATCCCCAACATACGCTTAGATGGTCTACACCACCTTCCAGTGTTTGATGACAAAAGCTTTGCGTCTAGGTGCAAAATGATGTCGTGTAAGAGCAGGACACACATCAAATGTGAAAAATGTCAAATCCACCTATGTATTGGCAAAAAGCAAAATTGTTTTGCCACTTTTCATACGAAAAAATAAATTACTTTGTACATTTCCGTTTTACTTGTTCTTTTGCTGTTTTTTTAATAAATGGTGAAATACACATATTTAGTTCTTTATTACACCGAAAAATTTACGACTTTTAATACCAGCGTACACTATAGTGTACAGGGTGGTTCAAATTCGATGTCCGAATAGGCTAACTCGGAAACTATAAGAGTTAGAAAAAAAGTAGCTTACATGTCATGATCTCGTTTTTCGAGAAACTGCTAATGCCGAAAACCTCATAGCGCTATCGTCTTTTGTTTTTCCGCTAGAGGCTAAAATTGAAAATATCGTAAAACCAGCAAGCGCAATTATCTTGGTTATTATTATAGCTGGAGTATTATAACTAAGACATTATATGGACACTTTTTTACAGAGAATTTGATGACGTAGTCAAAAAAATTTTTTTGGTTTTAGATTTTGAGATATTATCACAATGTTCGTTTTTTTAAATGGAAACAACCACTGATTATTCGCTTATTAAATTCGTTATTTTTTTCTGATTACAAAAATATAGGGTTCGAAAGGTCTATTTCTTATTGTTTTAGAATAATGCTAAAAATTTACTTTTCTTTTAGTGTCTTCCAAAAAATTAAATTTACAGTTTCCTGTAAATTACGGTACTATAATTAAAAATGAAAAAAAAAAAAACATATTTCTGATATTTGAAACAAATATATTTGTTGAACTATTTAATTTATATATGTAATTATGCAAAAGTTGAAATAGATTGCATTATTTCACATTTTTTATTAATATTTAATATTATTCTTAAATGACTTAATAAATTATTGATAGATGGCGCCATATGTTTTTTTTTAATTCAAATAAACAGCAACATTTGTATTCAAAAATTTTCTGAAGTGTCACTTTAAAAATCCTGTTTTTTAAGATGGATTACGAAAATTACGAAAAGTTTAACATATTAGAATGTTACATATTAGAAAATAAAGTAAATTTTATATAAATTTTTAGTAGAATAATTTTTAGTTATAATACCGTAATTTACAGGAAACTGTAAATTTAATTTCGTCGACGACACTAGATGGAAATTTTATAAAAAAAGTTTATTTTTAGCTTTATTCTAAAACAATAAGAAATAGACCTATCTAACCCCATATTTTTGTAATCAGAAAAAAATAAAGAATTTAATAAACGAATAATCAGTGGTTGTTTCCATTTAAAAAAATGAAAATTGTCATGATATCTCAAAATCTAAAATCTTAAAAATTTTTTTGTCTACATCATCAAATTCTCTGTAAAAAAGTGTCCATATAATGTCTTAGTTATAATACTCCACCTAGAATAATAACGAAGATAATTGCACTTGCTGGTTTTACGATATTTTCAATTTTGGCCTCTAGCGGAAAAACAAAAGACGATAGCGGTATGAGGTTTTCGGCGTTAGCAGTTTCTCGAAAAACGAGATCATGACATGGAAGCTACTTTTTTTCTAACTCTTATAGTTTCCGAGTTAGCCTATTCGGACATCGAATTTGAACCACCCTGTACATACGCCTACTCCATTAAATCCCAGTGTGCACTGTAAATTTTAAATTTTTTACTCATTCACAAAAAAAATCGGGGTCGAAAGGGTTAAGCACCTTTTGAAATGGGCATATACCAAATTTCATCAAAAATGGTTACAAATTAACACCGTTACAGATAATTGAAAAATACAATATTTTATGAATTTATTTGATCAGATGGAGTAAACCATGACAAAAAAGGAAATAAAATACAGCCAATAATACAAAAACTATTTACATTTGTAACCATGGAAATAAAAAAATAGTTATCTAGTAAACCATGGAAATAAAAAAAAAAGAATTGAATTCTATGAAAGTGATTTAAAGCATTACTTCTGTCAGTTTTGTGCTTATAAAAATTTTATAAAATGTGTGCAATTTAGTGGTGTAATTATGGAACGACTAAGTGTTAGACACAAAGTTGAAATTGTACGCCTTGTTGGCGATAATATTCTTTCGAAAAGAAAAGCGGCTATAGAATTTAATAACAGGCATCCAGATATGCCTCCGGTTAGTGCTAGCACCGTTCACCAGGTAAATAAGGTATTCAACGATACAGGCAGTGTATCAAAACAAATTCTAAAAGTTCAAAATCCACGCCGGGAAATTAGAAATAATAATCAAATAGTGGAATATTTTCATAATAACCCTCATTCGAGTTTGAGAACGGCTGCCATAGATTTAAATATTTCAAGAGAATGTATTAGAAGGTGCCTTACAAAAAATAAAATTAAACCCTATAAACCAAAATTTCTACACACTCTTGAACCAAGAGACGAAGAGAGAAGACTAGAATTCTGTTTATGGGCTCAAGGTGAATACTTGGAAAACAGAAACTTTTTAAGGGAAATTTTGTTTAGCGATGAGGCCACGTTTACAACAAATGGCGTGGTGTCATCGCAAAATTCAAGGTACTGGTGCACAGAAAATCCAGAGTGGATCATCAACGCAAAGCGACAGTATTCGCATAAAATAAATGTGTGGTGCGGAATACTTGACAACAGAATTATTGGTCCATTTTTCTTTGAGGGCAATTTAAATTCAACAAAATTTTTGTATTTCTTAAGAAATGAGTTTTCGAATGCGCTAAAGAATTTACCACCTCTGGTATGTGCGAATATAAAATTTCAATTAGATGGGTCTCCCGTGCATAACGCAGTAGTGGTAAAGCGTTGGTTAAATGAAAATTTTGAAAATCGATGGATAGGAAGAAATAGTCATCTTATTGAATGGCCGCCAAGATCTCCTGATTTGACACAACTCGACTTTTTTCTTTGGGGAATCCTTAAACAGAAAGTTTACAGGTCAAGGACACAGTCGCTAGATGAACTGCGTGCTAGAATAGTTCAGGCATGTGCAGACATTACCCCAGAGCAACTGAGGAATGTAACAATTAATGCACGAAGAAGGTACAATAAATATATCGAACTTAACGGTGGATTGGTGGAAGCAACAGACATTTAACTAGTTTTTATTTTCTATTAATATCTTGAAATTTTTTGAATTTCTGTTAAACATTGTTAAATAGTTTTGTATTATTCTCTGTATTTTATTTCCTTTTTTGTCATGGTTTACTCCATCTGATCAAATATATTCATAAAATATTGTATTTTTCAATTATCTGTAACGGTGTTGATTTGTAACCATTTTTGATGAGATTTGGTATATGCCCATTTCAAAAGGCGCTTAATGCAGTGGTGTACTCAGATTTTTTGTAAAAAATTTCCTAATATGATTTCTTCATTTTTAGCACTTAAAAAGTGAAATAGTAGGCCTTGTTTTTTTTAAGAAAAATATCACTCTTTGTCCTACGATACAGTTTTTTACACTCTACAATTAAAAAAAAAAATTATCGAAATCGGATAATAAATACAAATTTTACGAGGGTGTTCCGCTTTCAAACGGGTCACACTGTATGTATGAAAAAAGTGTTATTGAGCTACTTTGACAAGAAATACGACTACAACTAACTAAACACAGCAGTAAAGAACAAGAACTGGGTATACTAATAAATGCACATGCATTCCCCGTATTCGTATTTCAAACATGAGAAAATACTATAATACTAAAGCACCAATTAAATGCATTAGCAAACGCGTCCAGTAAACTGGACGTCGCACAGTGGCGTATTTCACATAGAAACATGATTAAAAGTCGGAAATACAGATTCACAGAAATTAAGGCGGCTGCTGTCACTTAACGTGACCAAGTGTTTAGGAAACAATTTTCCGCATTCTTTATTGGTGTCTGGTTGCCCTACACTGCGTAATCAGTTGTCATTTGCGCTCTTTGGTGTATGCACGTATTTCACCAAATTATCATATTAAATCGACGGTGAAAGGTGCTTTTGTGTATTTTATTTTTATTTTATTTATTACATTCGGGATGCATACAGGGTTGACCCCCAACTAAGCATCCACAAGATACTCAGCTAAAAATTAATAACAAAAAACTTAAGAGTACAACAAAAAATAATATTCTAAATCAAAAAGAAAACAAAATCAAAAGTAACACTCCAACAAAAAAAAACAAAAAATCAGAACGCATATACAAAATTATTGTTACAATATTATATAAATAAAAATATTCATTAACGGAGTAATAACGATCTCTCCACACCCACGCCCCGCAAGAAACGCTTGAAAACAGCCAAAGACACATTGAAGATGTCGATGTTCCTACAGCAAGAGTCATGCGCATTCATCAAGCTCACAAGAGGAGAGTAAAGATGTGCAGAAGACAAGGATTTACTAATTCTAAACAAATATTCACCACGTGTTTGATATGACGGTACATAAAAACATAATTCTCTTACCAATTCCGAGGAATTGAAAAGATTGTTAACTACTTTAAACAAGAATAATAAATCGTAGCACAGCCTCCTTTGCTTTAATGTCTGGAACCCTAGAGCTCTGCAACGCAAAAGATAATCACCGTAAGATAAAAATGTTTTGTGAGCTAAATACCTCAAGAACTTCAGATGTACGGATTCAATGCGGTTAATGTGAATAGTATAATGAGGGTTCCAGACAGTAGAGGCGTAGCTAAGAACACTAACCACTAACGCCATATAAAGAGATTTGATACATTGAATATTTGTGAACATACGGCAGGTCCTAATCACAAAACCCAACCGCTTTAGAGCCTTGGCAATAGTAAAGTCCACATGTAAATTGAACATCAGCCTGCTGTCCAATAAAACGCCAAGATCATTAATGTGGTCAATGGGTGCAATTGAGTAGTACTTTAATATTTTATATGTAAAGAGGGGTCAATTACGATATCATCGTAAAGAACTCTTCAATAGAAATCTCTTTTGCTTGAAAAAAATTTTTATATTGCTAATCGTTTTCGAAATAATCCACCCTAATTGTTGGTACTTTTTACCGGTGTTATTTAAGTTGACAAATAGATGTCGCTATTCGTCGTTTTGAAAAATCATGTAATTTAGAAATGGCTGGTTAATAACAAGAAATTGTTTTTACTAACAAAATGAATAAAATAACAAGGAGTTTTTTTACCACAGAAGAATATTACAAAACACTAAATAATAAAACTTAATAAATTAAAAATTATAAAAAAAAAATAAAATTATTTAATTGTTATTGACAGAACGTCAACTTTGTGAAACTAGCAGTTATCAATTCTTCGTATTTATCTTGAACAACTAATTAGAATTTTATTTAAACATCAACATGCCTTTCAACAATGAAGAAGCGTATGACATGTTGATGTTATTGGGGGAATGCAGACAAAATTTTCGGGCTGCCGAAAGATTGTATGCCGAGCTCTTTCCTTACCGACCACAGCAAAGTCGTCATGTCTTCAGTCGTCTTGCTTGTAGAGTTAAGCGATTTGGGGTAGTTCGTCCTAATCACAACATCAGACACAGAATAAAAAGAACCGTGCAAGACAATCGAACAGCGGAGGTAATAGCCGGTGTTGAGTTATACCCTCATTTATCCGTCCGTGATATGGCTCAGTCCAACGGATATTAAAAGAAAATAAATTTTACGCTTATCATGTAAATCTTTGCCAAGAATTAAGAGATCAAGATTTTAATAACCGATTACAATTTTGTAATTGGTTATTAGGCCAAACTCAATTTTTTCATCGGAATATCCTTTGGACAGATGAAGCGACATTTAAAAGTAATGGGCAGTTAAACCTGCACAATGCCCACTACTGGTCAGAAGTTAACCCCCATTGGATGGTTGAAATGAACAATCAAAATCTGTGGTCTCTAAATGTGTGGTGCGGGATTTTGGGCGACACCATAATTGGGCCCTTTTATTTTGATGGCACTCTCAATGGTCGCAGGTATGCGGAATTTCTTGCTGGCACATTGCAGCATGATTTGTTGGGTGACATTCCACTAGCAATAAGGAGGAGATTGTGGCTACAACAAGATGGCTGCCCAGCACATTATGCTGCGGTATCTCGTGCGATTTGTGACCAAAAATTCCCTGGGCGATGGATTGGAAGAGGAGGTTGTGTGGCGTGGCCAGCACGATCACCCGATTTCACCCCTCTTGATTTCTATCTTTGGGGTCGACTTAAGAATTTAGTTTATAAACATCGACCAACAACAAAGGAAGAAATGAAGAACAGAATTCAAGAAGCGTGTCAGAATTTAAGTGCAAGAGAAATTTTAAATGCAGTAGATAGTGTAAGGCTCCGGCTTGAAAAATGTGTTGCTCAAAATGGTAGACAATTTGAACATTTATAATCTTTGTTATCTTGATTTTGTTAATTTTTTATTAGATTGAGCGTTTTGTGTCGTTTTGTCGTCCAAATAATTCCTTTCCATAGTTATTTTATTCATTTGTTTAATAAGAACTGGTATTTTTACTTTAATTTATTAAGTTTTATTATTTAGTGTTTTGTAATATCCTTCTGTGGTAAAAAAAACTCCTTGTTATTTTATTCATTTTGTTAGTAAAAACCAAGGACAGTAGAATCTAATTCTACTGTCCTTGAGTAAAAACAATTTCTTGTTATTAACCAGCCATTTCTAAATTACACGATTTTTCAAAACGACGAATAGCGACATCTATTTGTCAACTTAAATAACACCGGTAAAAAGTACCAACAATTAGGGTTTATTATTTCGAAAACGATTAGCAATATAAAAATTTTTTTCAAGCGAAAGAGATTTCTATTGAAGAGTTCTTTACGATGATATCGTAATTGACCCCTCTTTACATATAAAATATTAAAGTACTACTCAATTGCACCCACTTCCGGATGTTGTTGGTCGGTCGTAACACACTATCTAGAAGGAGAGTGTCTGCTTTAGTTGACGAATTTTTTATTTCAACTCTCTAGGACTCACCGTTTCCGAATAAATTGGCTGGTACGGGTGGTCTGGGACACCTGTATACGAATTGTTTAGTGGATAACGTTTACGTGTGAAAGTAATTTTAGAACACTTATCATAGTTCAGGAACAGGCCGTTATCAGCGCAGTAAAGCTGGAACCGGTCTAGATCCTCCTGAAGATTTTCGGAATCACATTTGTTTGTAATGTTAGAAAATATTTTGCAATCATCCGCATACAACAGGAATTTTGCATGTTTAAAGCAAGAAGAAATGTCATTAATATACGCCACAAAGAGGATAGGGCCAACCCTGCGGAACACCCGATGTGACAGGGTTATATGAGGATGTAACCCCACCAATCCTCACCGCCTGACAACGACCCGTTACGTACGATCCCAACCATGTCAAAAGACCTTGCGGTACATTAAAGGTACTTAATTTCTGCATCAGAATATTATGATCTATCTTGTCAAAGGCTTTACTAAAATCGGTGTAAACCGCATCGACCTGATTGGAACAATTGAGGGAATTATGAATAAAATTAGTATAATAAACTAGGTTAGTTTCCACCGATTTACCCGGTAAAAAACCATGTTGTTCCGTAATCAGGCTAGGTTTCAAGAGGTAAAGTAAATAAGAATATATGATTTTTTCAAAAACTTTCGAAACCAATGACAAGATAGTAATCGGGCGGTATTTAGAGACGTCACCCCTGTCACCGGACTTAAAAACCGGCAGCACAAATCCCCTCTTCCACTCACCAGGAAAGGAACCAATACGTAAGGACAAGGAAAAGATTAAAAATAGCGGTTTAGATAGACCATTCGCGCAGTGTCTAATAAAGTTACCAGGTAAATTATCAGGACCAGCTCCAGCTTTAGGATCGACTTCATTAAGAACGAACAACACATTTTCCTCAGTAAACCACGGGAGAATACCGGCTGAACCAGTCCGGTTAGCAATGGTAGCGCCGACAAATGCCTCATTAAAATAACGTGAAAACAGAGAACACACATCAAGGATATTATCCGCGACCTCATTACCAAGCCTCATGTGAGTGGGAATACCGGCACATCCACCCCTCCTATTTTTAACGAAAGACCACAAATGATCAGGGCGCTCAATCAAATTTTCTTGGACCGAGCGCAAGTACTTCTGATAGTCAGATTTAATCAAAACTTTAGAACGTTTACGGAGAATAGTAAAAGACAAATAATAGTTATTGTTGCTAAACCTCTTCCAATTACGATGAGCTTTAAGTTTCTCACGAATGACTCTTACTGTGGATGGAGAATACCATGGTGGAAAACGACATTTAGACACGGGTTTATGCGGAACATGAGTGCTGACGAGATCGTTAACCGCATCATAGAAGGCTCTAACAACTTCCTCAATCCCACGACCATCAAATCGTTCCGACCAGTCGATCGCGCAAAGAGCATCGTTAATCGCTACATAGTCAGCTTTGTTATAAAAATATTTAATTGAAGGACCATCATGAAAACAACGCAATTGAACGTTGACAACAACAAATTCAATGGCGGGGTGATGACGATCCGGCTTAACCAACGGATCCGGACAACATTTAATTTCCCGTACAGTGTCAATGTTACACAAAATGAGATCAAGTATTCTAAAGTTTTCATTGTATAAATGGTTAAATTGAAATAAGTTGCAATATTCAAAAGCCTCTACAAATTGTCTGGCACGAGCACCGGCTTCACCAGCGGGTTCAAGAATCCCTGACTCCGCCCGCCGCCGCAACGAGATTGAGGGCAAGTTGAAATCACCTGTAATAACTAAAGTGGTATTTTCAGGGACAGAGTCCCTGATAAGTATCAATTTCTGTAGAAACATGATCAAAGGTTCTAACTCGCCAGGTGGCAGATACACACAACACAGGAGTAAACGCCTAGCCGCGCACTTAACTTCAACCCACAGATCCTCCGCACCCGAGCTGAAACTCTGCAACAATGATGCCTGAAAATGACTCCTCACTGCAACAAGAACGCCACCACCATCAATTTTCCTCGAAAATGGCGCGCATCTGTCTCGACGAAATATATTAAAGTTGGAACAAAAGAACTCCGAGTGAGACAAATAATCTCATGACCAATAAGCGATATTGTACAGTGAGCAGTGAAAATTTTTGTAATGGATGTTACAGACCCAGGTATGTATAAATAGAATCAAGTACTTTTTCAAGTTTAATTCTATAGTCTTAGTTATTTTTTATTTATTCTATTTGTGCATGTTTAGTATTTATTTTTGTTTTTCTTCTATATTACGAAGAGTTTTTGTTTTATTTCCAGGCTCTTCCCGATTTTATTTATTTTCACATTTTTTTGTTTGAAGAATTTACTCTACTATATTATAAACAACTACTGCCAGAAACTGCCTAAAATATTAAAAAAAAATAAATTAAACTAATAGTATGTAGGCAAGACATACTTATTTTTGGTACGCCCTTTACTATTCTAAGCTGTTCCTCGTTTTAGATTATGTTGGTTTCAATGTCTTGACTCGAGAAGGCATATATAATCTTACAAAACAATGTAATGGTAGAGATTTTGCGAAGAAATTGGATATAGTGGAAAGAAACATCATAAAACGGCGAACGTTCGCGGATAAGGAAAAGCAACTAAATGGCAAGCTGCTAATCGTACAGAAAAAGCGTTCTTAGAAAAAAATCGTAATTGGTTGCAAGGGACTGTTAAAATAACGCAGAAATGTATGTCGAATATAGGTGGTCGTTCGGAAAGCGCTTTTGAAGATTTAAGCGATTGCAGTAAACGTCGCAAAACAACATTTTTGAGGAAGGAGAATGAAGCTGAAGCTCTCTTGTTTGCTGGTCAAATGGCTCTTCGAAAATTTGGAAATGTGAGTGGAGCACAAGTGGTAAAGGACATCATGTCATCGCCGCCACGTGGTAATAAATATAAGAAAGCTTTTAGAAAGAGTGAGACGTCTGAGCCCGAAAAGTTAACACCAACACAAGCGTTATCTATGTTTGTAGAAGCTTCATTGACACGAAAACAATATGAAATTATTAGAGAAAGCTCAAGAAAACTATATCCCTCTTATTCACTTCTACAGAGAGCAAAACAAGATTGTTATCCAGACTCGAATGCTTATCGTGTTACTGAAACGTGTGCGGAAATTAAATTACAAGCATTAGCAGATCATACTGCAAAGCGATTAATTATTTACCTAGAAGAAGTTTTGATATCTCTCACACGAAAAGAATTGGCATCCTTGGAGCTGACGTATAAATGGGGTTGTGATGGCTCTCAACAAGCACAATTCAAACAAACATTTTCAAATAGCAGCGATTCCGATTCCAACATTTTCCAGTCGTCACTAGTACCTCTTCACCTTATTTGTAAGAAAAATAAGAAAGTAATTTGGCAAAACCCTCCTCACCACGTTTTTGCCGACCAATGAGAATCAGATTTATCAGGGAATCGAAAGATGTGACAAATGAGGAAATTAATTATCACAAAGAGCAGATAAAACATTTAAGTACAACCGAAAATAATATCGGAGACAAAGAAGTGACGGTCAACCATAAAATGTTATTTACCATGGTAGATGGTAAAGTCTGTAATGCCGCTACCAATACAGGCTCGACCATGTGATGTTACAAATGTACGCTTACGTCAAAAGATTTCAATGATTTGGAAAAATCTGAAAAAGCACCTATAAACTCAGAAAACTTGGAGTTTGGATTGTCGATTTCGTATAAAATTACAATAAAAAAGTGGCAAACAAGAACAGAATCAGAAAAGAATATTATAAAAGAACGGAAGCAAATTATTCAAGAAAAGTTTAGAAAAGAACTTGGCCAAATCGTTGACGTACCTAAAGCCAACTACGGCAACAGCAACGATGGAAGATTCTTCTCTAACGTAGAAACCTCGGCAAGTATAACAGGAATCGACCAAACCCTCATTGAAAGATTGGCTACAATTCTGGAAGTAATATCCAGTGGTCATAAAATTGACGTAAATAAATTTTCAGAGTACTGTCGATATACGGCTAAGCTCTACATCCAGTTGTATTACTGGTACCCCATGTCACCAACCCTCCATAAAATTTTGATACATGGCCCAACAGTAATAGAAAAAGCACTGTTGCCTATAGGAGCTCTATCAGAAGAGGCGGCAGAGAGCAGAAATAAACATTTCCGTCAGTACAGGGAAAAATATTCACTTAAATTTTGCCGGGTCCAGTGCAACCTGGATGTCATGAATCGCCTTTTGTTAACATCAGATCCATTTTTAAGCTGCAGTAGACCTAAATCTATTAAAAAGTCAAAACCGTTCAGGCCGGAGACAATTAAAATGTTACTTCCATGGGATGCGGAGGACAAAGATGAAACTAGCGAAGGTGACGAAGAGTCAGATGAAGAAGAGCGAGATGCGACTTAATTTTCGTCTTATTAAAAAAATACAATATATTAATTACTTTTTTACTACATAAAAAATACTAATAAAATTATTAATTACCTATTAAATATTTTTGTTTCATTTTTCCATTTTTAGATAATTACCAACCCAATTTCAATAAGCTTTGCTTTTGATGACAATAATTTATCACTAATATAATAATTTTGATCGACAATTTGGGTCAAATACTCCACTGTGCGTCGGTAGCGAACGTGATAAAAAAATCTTCATTGAAAATTTCCCAAAAATTTAAAAATTGAGTGACTTATAATCCTAAAAAATACAAAGTTAAAGAAGAATTTTCTTCTAATTACGTTTTTTCTCCTTCATTTCTTCTTTTTCCTTCTTATTAATTTACAATTTTCTTTTGTACTAACTTTTCATTGCTATCTCTTACAACTACTACTCGTTGTCGTCGTATTTTCGCTTGAATCCGTTTCCGTGCTTCCCGTCGATAGGATTAATCTCGGCTTTTGAGGGGCGGGCAAAGCCGGATATTCGTCAACCGGAGGCAAAACGTTATATTTATAAGCACCTGATATGTTTCCAACTGGGGCGTAATGCGCCACCACTACCACTTTTCCCGATCTCGATCTCGCTTTTCCAACGCCAAAATATTTTGAACTTCTCCAAACTAACTGTGTAAAGTGTCCTAAAAATAAAAAAAATAAATCAAATTGTGATTTTTTGTGTATTTAGATGTGATTGAAAGAGTTAAAAAAAAGTTGATTAAAGAAAATCAATTTTCAAATACAAGCCAAAGTTGAAGGTTCGCACGCTATGCATATTCAAAAAGCAAGAGGGTGCGGGTTACACGTTTTGACAGTTCTTGCGTGCGTACAGTTCTTAGTTTTAAATTAAGAACTCACCCGCATTTACATTGGCGTGCAAAACATCGGGTTCCTTTCCGTAATCGTACTGTCTCACGGCACTATACCAATACGAAGCAACTTCCGTACCGGAAACGTCGTTTTGAAGCGGAGTCGATGGCCTACAGAATAAATTCTGACCAATATCTTTATCATTACGGTAATAAAAACGATTCGTATGAGCCAAATGATTTGCCCAAGTTTGTGCTAAATGACACAACTAAAAATTAAAAAAATTGTTACAAAGAATTTTTGGTATAACAAATATTAGTTATTTACTTCAGAAGACATTGAAAGTGCTGGAGATGTGTGTCTTTGTCGGTACACATTGTGCCAACAAAGACAATCTGTAATAAAATCGCTGTCTTTCCAAGCTGTTCGCAAATCAGAAATGTCTAAAACCATGCTAACTGGACGGTTAGAAAGAATCTGAAAAAGAAATAAAATTTAAAGTGGAATAAAATAAAACGATTAAGTTAATTTATTGCCACAGATTAACTTTTACACTTCCAACCAGCCATATATGTTAATGAACACGTTAAGCACGCAAAGTTCGTGGCAATAATTGACCGCAAAAAGCAATTTTAACCCCTTAATATACACATTTTCCATTAAAAAGTAATAAACTTTAAACATTCATTTATAAGTTAAATATCTAATTAATAAACCTTATGTAAAAGTTGCGGACGATTGTCAAGCTCCTCCTGTTGCAATTCCCCATCATTCCCATTATTTGATTTCGCAGTTTCACTCCCTGTTTTAGCGTGAACAATTCTTAAAGATTGCACGCGTCTTCGTAAATTTTGTAAAGCATGTGCCTCTTCGCGTTTTCTGCTCGGTTGATAAACGGAGGCCGATGGAAGGACGGCGAATTGGGGCTCCTGTTGTATGGAAGCGCTTAAAAGTCGCCGACTAACGGGGACTCTACTAGTTGAAGTAGCGGAAAGGGGGCAGTCTGAGACGCCCCCCAACGAAAGGCTGTTCGAGGCCGCCGGACAGAAGGACATGGCACCGAAATTTTCCGGGATCCAGCATCCCGTTCGCGAGGGCTTCCACGGAAGACTGACGCAACGTGTTGTCGGTCGATAAGCGGCGCCCCTGAGGAAAACCAAGTGTGCGCAGCGAGTGCGAACAGATTTTCAAACTTTATTAATTCCAAATTTCCAGAAAATTCTTAAAAAATCAATCACTTTTACATCAAAATTGATCAAATTAGAATTATTTTTTGTAATACCTTAGGAATTCCCCATATTAAATTTTTTCTTCAAACACAACGTACAAGTCTAAAGTACATGATTAAATTTCTATTTTAAATGTGTTTTAATAAAGATTAAGGAATAAATCAGAGAAAAAATTGAAATGTTCTGGAAATGATTCTTGAAAGTTGAAATTTAAGTCAATACTGTCAATTTAGTTCTATATTATGTCAATAGGTGTCTATTATAATAATTTCAAATATATTATCAAATGAATATAAATTAAACTTTGTTTAGTAAATTTTATAAAAAAAATGATACATAATTCATTTCTACGATAATATAAATTTATATTGCTTCAAATACAAAAGAAAAAATAAATTTAATTTATTTCAATTTTACACCATTAGATGGCGCAATAATATTTTTTAAATAAAATCAAAATTAAAACTTGAAATATTAAAATTTCTTTGTATTCTTAAAACAATTCGAATTCGTAAAGACGAATTTAATTATTACATAAATTAAATATAATGTTATTTAAAAATATTTTTAAACTTGAAACTTAACCTCAATTCTAACATAACCTCAAAATAAGAATTATTTAAATCATTTTTATTTTGTTATAAAAATGTTAAGAAACTCTTTTCAAGTATTTCGTTTAACAAAAACATCAATTAGAGGTAAATTTGTTTTAAAGTAACATCAAATGAAGGTTATAATCTAAAAATTTAGAGTCCTCAACTTTAACTTCTCAAAAATGGGATCTTATCTCGGCTGTCTGCATCGAAAGACGGCCAACGTTAGCTCCGCCATCGACGGGTTTACAAGAAAACTTTAAAAAGTACTTGGATAAAGTCGAATTGGAAAGGAGTCATAAATCCAATCATGAAATAAGACACGAACAAGATTTGTAAGTTAGACAGTAAAATGAAGTAAATTTTTGTAATTATTAAATTTCTTAATAGGATACAAGCGGAGCAGCTTAAAAAAGGTGATGGTGATGTTGATATGGCGTTAAAACAAACTGCCCAAGATTTTTTCGATGCTAGTAGAGAGGAATTAAAAAGATTTAAAGTAGCTGAAAAAATCACCGAGTGTGATAAGAAAAATAATGTTAAATCGTTAAATAGAAAACTTGATAAACATTTAGTGTTTGTTATGAAACAAAAAATTGGTAATAAAGATCATTATTTGTTACCACAAGGTCTTAGGAAGGATGGTGAAAATATGCGACAGGTTGTCATAATAATAAAATGAAATTAATTTTTATGTAATGATATATTTTAGGCTGCCGATAGGGTAATTAAAGAAACTTTCGGAGGTGATTTTAAAGTTCAAATTCACGGTAACGCACCTTGCGGGGTTTACAAATATAAATATCCAGGGAACCTAAAAGAAAAACAAAGTTGTGTGGGTGCTAAGGTAAGTTTTAAAAATAATTTAGAGGAAAGATAATGATGAATTAAAATGTTTAAGATTTTCTTTTATTTTGGTCGATACACAAACGGAAATATTAATAAGCAAATTTCCGATTACAAGTGGCTGGATAGAAATGAATTAAAAAATGAGTTACATAATGGTTATTATGAGAGGTTATCACAATTTTTAATAGATGAAAATTAATTTATTTAAAATTAAAAGTGATAATTAATTTAAAGATGTATGTTTGGTTGCATACATTTTGACATTTAATTAATTTTTTAAATAATCTTACAATATTCTTGAAGGGTTGAGTAATAAAAGATTATTTAAACTCAAATAAAAAAATTTTTTATATTTTTAATTTATCCTATTTAAATCATCAACCAAACCCTTTACAGTTCCTTTTAAATCGTACATCGCCCGATTTTGAAGATAATAATCGTATTTATTATCAAAAATGATTGTTGGAATAAAATTTATTGAAGGTTGAACGTTATAAGTTTTATCGCCGTTTCGCGCTAATAATTCCCTTCCTACTTTACTATTGTAACAATTATGTAAATCATCCCATGAAATACCATTAGATTCGGCGCATTTTTTCGTTGTCGTTTTTGCTGAAGGATTTTTTGCGGACATGACACAGTTTACAAAATTAATTTTGTCGTCTTGATTCGCGGCGAATTTTAATCCGCACGCTTGTAACATATTTCCATTACATTCTTGAGGACCGTGTTGACACAAAAACGTCCAATCGTCATCCAATTTCTTACTATGCTACGATTGGAAATATTAAAATAATTTTTTGTTGAATCATTTGATTTACCGTGGCTTTTCCAAATGGGATTAAATCGAAATCGACGTCTTTTTTGATTGCATCGTAATTTGGGGCGAGTTGATTTTTGATGAAATTTACGCTATCGCTGCATAAAGATTCGTAATAAATCGACATTTTTAAACGAGGTGTCTAAAACGTTAAGAAATTAAATGAAAATGTTGTTGGTGTAAATCAAATTTACCTGTGATATAGTTTGTGGGATTAAAACCAAGAATAATGTTAATAAGAACATGTTAATGTGGAAGATTTATGAAAATTGAAAGAGAACTAACCCAAACAAAGATTTATAATTAACGATTGAAAGATTATCTTGACACTAAAGGTCAATTTTTTGGTATTTTGTCATGGATTTGACAATCATCTATTTATGTATGTATACAAACAGTAAAGATAAATTTGGATATATTCTTTTAAATTATTGAGGGGAATACCTAAAGTGCTAATTTATTTGAACTGATTATTTATCTATAAAGATGGGTTTCTCAATCAACGAGAAATAATTGCTGAGGAAAGTAAGCTACAAAATAGGAGTATTTTTTAAATTCAAATTGCAATATTAAAGTTTTATTAATATCTCAAATACGGCATTAAAAGTGTTTGCCCTTTCTTATTTTATTTATAATTGGTTTAACACAGTATTCAAGAAATCAACTAACGACTTATCTTGTTTATCGGCATCGTAAACATCGTTATAAATAATAGTTGGAACAAAAGTCATCCATGGTTCAACGGCGTGAGTCCGATCACCATAAGCAGCCAAAAGTGTCGCCCCAACACCATTCTTAGAACACTCCACCATATTATTCCAACTAATTCCGCTTGCAATAGCACATTCCTCCATTAAAGCAGTACTCGCAGGGTTGCTTGCAGACATAACGCAAATAATAAATTTAGCTTTTATGGCTTGGTCGTTGGTTTCATTTAATCCGCAAGCTTGCATCATATTTCCGTAACATTCATTTTCACCGTGTTGGCATTGAAAGTGCCATACACCATTAATCAATTCATGCTAAAAAATTAAAATTTGATTTAATTTTAATTTATAGTAAAGTGGTGATTACTCACTGAACCTAAACCATAAGGGAGAAAATCAACAGTTATTTTCTCGGCTAAAGTATCGTAATTTGGTGCAAACTGTTGGGCGATGAAACTGATGCTATCCGGACAAAGTGCCTCATAGAAAATGGAGACTTTAAGGGGTTCCTAGAAGAATGAGTCGATTAAAATGATTCGAATTAAAACGAATTTGTTAGTTAGGATTTTTTTTAATGAGGTAAATCTATGCTTATGGGTAAATAACAAGACAGTTTTAAAGTAATTTAGCTTATCTTTTAAGTGTCGTTAAAATAGCATCAGATAACTAAAACATTTATTTTCTAAATAGATTACACCATAGCATTAAATAAATCATATAATGAAAATCTTTTTGATTACCTATTGAACTACCTCTTAACTATTGAAAAAAGTTGTAAAACAAATCGAAAAATCCCAAAAAAAAAGAAAAATTAACTCACCTGAGAAGAAAGCGCAATCGTTGCGGTGAAAAGAACACCAAAGAAAAGTAATTTAATCATGATTCTGATTTTAAATTTATTTAATATTTATGGTAAAGTTACACTTTGAGTGTTTTTTTTACAATGATCTGATTGTTATAAAAAAAGGTTTTGTTGAGGAGTGTGTTTAGCTTATCGTTTTGAGTGGATTTTATGAAGTGGTCGAAGTCAGGTGGAATCGTGCGCAAATGAATCCGTCTTCTCCAAATTAAGTTAAGATAGGGAAGTTGTTCTAATCTTGTTGGTAGACAACAGTAATTGTCTAGGTAATTCTTCATTTATCTAAACTTACAGATAAATGAAGGACCTGGATGGAGCTAACGAGTAATAGTGGCTAGGTTGTTCAAATACGAAGAAAAATACTGTTGACCAAAGCTTATTAATACATAAAAATATAAAGTCTAGAATATTGAACAAGTTTAGCATTTCAAGTACTTTGAGATCGAAATAAGCAATCACGGAAACCAAGAAAGAGTTAAATACCAAAGCATATTTTTTTTTAGTTGTAAAGCTGTTCTTTTTTTAATATTAATCGATAGATAATTAAAAATCCTTTAAAACGAACCCAAACTCGACTTATTTATCTCCAACCATTATCGAGATATCTTAATTTTTAGCGAAGAAAAATGACGGTTATTTGACATTTGACAGTTTCTAACTTTTTTATTTTTTTAACCCAAATATATCATGTTTGGTATCAAATTAAAGCATTTTTGATTCTTATCAAGATCGTTTCAATATTTATCAAAAAATCGTTGTTTAATTTTGACATTTGACAGTTTATAACAACTTTTTAATTTCTTAACCCAAATATATCATGTTTGGTATCAAATTAAAGCATTTTTGATTCTTATCAAGATCATTTCAATATTTATCAAAAAATCGTTGTTTAATTGTGACATTAGACAGTTTATAACCTAACTTTTTTATTTTTTAACTTAAATATATCATGTTTGATATCAAATTGAAGCATTTTTGATTCTTATCAAGATCATTTCAATATTTATCAAAAAATCGTTGTTTAATTTTGACATTTGACAGTTTATAACAACTTTTTTATTTTTTAACCCAAATATATCATGTTTGGTATCAAATTAAAGCATTTTTGATTCTTATCAAGATCATTTCAATATTTATCAAAAAATCGTCGTTTAATTTTGACATTTGACAGTTTATAACAACTTTTTTATTTTTTAACCCAAATATATCATGTTTGGTATCAAATTAAAGCATTTTTGATTCTTATCAAGATCATTTCAATATTTATCAAAAAATCGTTGTTTAATTTTGACATTTGACAGTTTATAACAACTTTTTTATTTTTTTTGACCCAAATATATCATGTTTGGTATCAAATTAAAGCATTTTTGATTCTTATCAAGATCATTTCAATATTTATCAAAAAATCGTTGTTTAATTTTGACATTAAATGTCAAAATCAAATTTTGAAAATTTATAACATAACTTTTCTATTTTCTAACACAAATATATCATGTTTGGTATCAAATTAAAGTATTTTTGATTCTTATTAAGATCATTTCAATGCAAACTGTTGGGCGATGAAACTGATGCTATCCGGACAAAGTGAGTCATAGAAAATGGAGACTTTAAGGGGTTCCTAGAAGAATGAGTCGATTAAAATGATTCGAATTAAAACGAATTTGTTAGTTAGGATTTTTTTTAATGAGGTAAATCTATGCTGATGGGTAAATAATAAGACAGTTTTAAAGTAATTTATCTTATCTTTTAAGTATCGTTAAAATACCATCAGATAACTAAAGCATTTATTTTCTAAATACTTAGATTACACCATAGCATTAAATAAATCATATAAAGAAAATCTTTTTGATGCATTAACTTTTGAAAAGTTACGTAAAAACACTTTGAGTGTTTTTTTTTACAATGATCTGATTATTATAAAAAAAGGTTTTGTTGAAGAGTGTGTTTTGCTTATCGTTTTGAGTGGATTTTAAGAAGTGGTCGAAGTCAGGTGGAGTCGTGTGCAAATGAATGTTTCCGAGTTAAGTTAAAAAGGACTAATCTTGTTAGTAGACGTAGACACAGTAATTGTCTAGGTAATTCTTCATTTATCTAAACTTACAGATAAATGAAGGACCTGGATGGAGCTAACGAGTAATAGTGGCTAGGTTGGGAAAATACGAAGAGAAATACTGTTGACCAAAGCTTATTAATACATAACAATACAAAGTCTAGAATATTGAACAAGTTAAGCATTTTAAGTACTTTGAGATCGAAATAGGCAACCACGGAAACCAAGAAAGAGTTAAATACCAAAGCATAGTTTTCTTTTAGTTGTAAAGCTGTTCTTTTTTTAATATTAATCGATAGAAAATTAAAAATCCTTTAAAACGAACCCAAACTCGACTTATTTATCTCCAACCATTATCGAGATATCTTAATTTTTAGCGAAGAAAAATGGCGATTATTTGACATTTGACAGTTTATAACAACTTTTTTATTTTTTTAACCCAAATATATCATGTTTGGTATCAAATTGAAGCATTTTTGATTCTTATCAAGATCATTTCAATATTTATCAAAAAATCGTTGTTTAATTTTGACATTTGACAGTTTATAACAACTTTTTTATTTTTTTAACCCAAATATATCATGTTTGGTATCAAATTGAAGCATTTTTGATTCTTATCAAGTTCATTTCAATATTTATCAAAAAATCGTTGTTTAATTTTGACATTTGACAGTTTATAACAACTTTTTTATTTTTCAACCCAAATATATCATGTTTGGTATCAAATTGAAGCATTTTTGATTCTTATCAAGTTCATTTCAATATTTATCAAAAAATCGTTATATTTAATTTTGACATTTGACAGTTTATAACAACTTTTTTATTTTTTAACCCAAATATATCATGTTTGGTATCAAATTGAAGCATTTTTGATTCTTATCAAGATCATTTCAATATTTATCAAAAAATCGTTATGTTTAATTTTGACATTTGACAGTTTGTAACCTAACTTTTTTATTTTTTAACCCAAATATATCATGTTTGGTATCACATTGAAGCATTTTTGATTCTTATCAATGTCATTTCAATATTTATCAAAAAATCGTTGTTTAATTTTGACATTCGACAGTTTATAACCTAACTTTTTTATTTTTTAACCCAAATATATCATGTTTGGTATCAAATTAAAGCATTTTTGATTCTAATCAAGATCATTTCAATATTTATCAAAAATTCGTTGTTTAATTTTGACATTCGACAGTTTATAACCTAACTTTTTTATTTTTTAACCCAAATATATCATGTTTGGTATCAAATTAAAGCATTTTTGATTCTAATCAAGATCATTTCAATATTTATCAAAAATTCGTTGTTTAATTTTGACATTCGACAGTTTATAACCTAACTTTTTTATTTTTTAACCCAAATATATCATGTTTGGTATCAAATTAAAGCATTTTTGATTCTAATCAAGATCATTTCAATATTTATCAAAAAATCGTTGTTTAATTTTGACATTCGACAGTTTATAACCTAACTTTTTTATTTTTTAATCCAAATATATCATGTTTGGTATCAAATTAAAGCATTTTTGATTCTTATCAAGATCATTTCAATATTTATCAAAAGATCGTTGTTTAATTTTGACATTCGACAGTTTATAACCTAACTTTTTTATTTTTTAACCCAAATATATCATGTTTGGTATCAAATTGAAGCATTTTTGATCCTTATCAAGATCATTTCAATATTTATCAAAAAATCGTTGTTTAATTTTGACATTTGACAGTTTATAACAACTTTTTTATTTTTTAACCCAAATATATCATGTTTGGTATCAAATTAAAGCATTTTTGATTCTTATCAAGATCATTTCAATATTTATTAAAAAATCGTTATGTTTGATTTTGACATTTTTCAGTTTATAACATAACTTTTTTATTTTTTAACTTAGATATATCATGTTTGGTATCAAATTAAAGCATTTTTGATTCTAATCAAGATCATTTCAATATTTATCAAAAAATCGTTGTTTAATTTTGACATTTGACAGTTTGTAACCTAACTTTTTTATTTTTTAACCCAAATATATCATATTTAGTACCAAATTAAAACATTTTTGATTCTTATTAAGACCCCAATTCACTTACTGTGTAAAATAGTCGGTTGCAGTAGACGAGGTTTAGTCAGCCTACCTAATCGGTCATTAGACGGCCGATTCGTTCAACCTAAGTGTAAATTAAACGAACTCATACTGATTGGCATAGCTTTAAGATAAAGTTACTACTCCAATATCACAAGGCCACAATTGTACCACAAGGATAAATCTACTGCAACTAATTTCGGACTAGAACTTAATTAGTTGGATACTAACATCACAAAGGTTTTTGATGTGTTGAAAATAACATTACAAAATATTTTTTAATTTCAAAATTCAATATTAAAGTTTTATTAATATCTCACATATGGCACTAAAAGTGTTTGCTCTTTCTTATTTTAGTTATAATTGATTTAAAACGGTATTCAAGAAATCGACCAAAGACCCTTGTTGTTTATCGGCATCATAAACGTCATTATAAATAATAGTTGGAACGAAAGTGATCGTTGGTTCAACGGCGTGAGTCCGATCACCATAAGCAGCCAAAAGTTTGGCCCCTACACCATTCTTAGAACACTCCACCATATTATCCCAGCTAATTCCGCTTGCAATGGCACATTCCTCCATGGAAGCATCGCTCGCGGGGTAACTTGCGGACATAACGCAATCGATAAATTTAACTTGCGTGGCTTGATCATCGGTTTCATTTAATCCACACGCTTGCATCATGTTGCCGTAACATTCATTTTCACCATGTTGGCATTCAAAGTGCCATTTATCATCAATTAATTCATGCTAAAAAATTAAAATTTTATTTAATTTTAATTTATGTTGAGGTGGTGATTACTCACAGTAGCTTTACCATAAGGAACAAAATCAACAAATATTTTCTCGGCTAAAGCATCGTAATTTGGTGCCAGCTGTTGAGTGATGAAACGAATACTATCCGGGCAAAGTGATTCATAGAAAACGGAGACTTTAAGGGGTTCCTAGAAGAGTGAGTCGATTAAAATGATTCGAATTGAAAGGAATTTGTCGTTTAGAATTCTTTTTGTGAAGTAAATCTATGCATAATTGTTAAATAATAAGACAGTTTTAAAGTAATTTACTGCACGAATATCTTATCTTTTAAGCATCGTTAAAATACAATCAGATAAGAAAACAATAAACTTAAATAACTTTTAAAAGGTTTTTTTTTCTAAATAGATTACATCATCACATTAAATAAATCATGAAAAAAAATTATTTTTGATAGTTCATTAACTTTTAAAGAGTTATAAAACAAAGAATCACCTCGAAAAATCCCAAAAAAGAAAAATTAACTCACCTGAGAAGAAAGAGCAATCGTTGCGATAAAAAGAACACCAAATAAAAATAATTTAACCATGATTCTGATTATTAATTTAATTTATTTATTGTAATAATAAAGTGAAGTAAACACTTTGAATGGTTTTTCTATAATGATCTGATTATTATAGAAAAAGATTTTGTTGGGGAGTGAGTTTTGCTTATCGTTTTGAGTGGTTTTTATGGAGGTGGATTCTCTCGTTCATCGTGTATTAAAAAACTGTCGAGGACAGGTAGAATTGCGTGCGAATGAATCCGCCTTCTCCAGGTTAACTTTATTATTGCCGATGTTGTCTCTTAGTTTTGTTTCACCTCAGTCACGGTCAATGGCAACGAGCTCTCTCAATAACGATTAATTTTTTTTCAGTTTTTCTTTATTGAGAGGAGAAATAAGTTTAAAAAAAGTTGTATCTAATCAATTTAAAAGAATTCTCAAATAACATTTCGAAAAATAAGAAAATAAATATCCTTTACACAATAATTAAGATGGATTAATTAGTAAAGATGTTAATTATCCTTCGAACTTTGAACAAAACGCAAAATAAGAATGTCACAAAAAGTAGTTTCGAAAAGATTTATTTCAATAATTGCAACTTGATTATCTATTTTTGTGCAAATCACTGATTCATTCTTGCATAAAATTTATTAAAATTCCTTTTTACTAAGTATCATCAAATTAGTAACCATTCATTTTGTATTCTATTTATAGAAATTATTTCTAAAGAATTAATTAATTCAATACGATTCATTCAAAGAGATGAAGATGAGTTAATGACACAAACATAAATTATTTTTAGGTCATGTCGAGTTAACCAATTTATAACATCGAAACGAATACTCATACAAACATCAAATTTTCAACAAAATAAAGATTAATTCTTACTTTATAACCTCAAAAAGTTTCTTCTTCTTCGCAATGATAAGGCTTGGCAATGAGATTTGGAAACTTGTCCTTATTATTTCCCAGTCGCTTCGTTTAAATTGCGGATTATTAGTCAGTGCGCTATTATTAATCACTGAATAAAAAGGCAATCGATAGCCGCCAAAACAAAAGCCTCGCGTATTAACACTGTATGCAAATATACAAAAACATTGCGATATTCTATCTATCAAGCAACAATTTAGCTAGTACACAGAAAAAGGAAACATACATTATAAACTCTTCTCGAGTCTGAGGGCTGAGTCTCATTTCACACGGGTCTCATAAGGAAGCCCCTCGGACAAGAATGATATGTATTACTTCTGGAACACAAGGAAAGAATGAAAAAAAAAATTAAATTCTAATTAAGTTCCCCGTCTAATACCATAATTAAATAAAATGTCTCTCATATCTGTGGATTCCTGCAAATTGTATTGCAGTAGCTTGTGTCTTAATTCTGATCTTATATACTCACATAGTGGACATTAAAGTACATAGTGATTAATGTCCCTCCAAGTTCCACAGTCGCAGTCCGAGCTATCTCTTTGTCCAATCCTCGTTTATTCTATCCCAGAGACAAGGCTATGTGTCTATGACATCAATACTCTTACACCGCGGAGTTAGCTTGAGAGCTTCACGGGCCAAACGATCTGCTGCCTCATTATTATGTATTCCGCAATGAGATGGTACCCAACATAACTTATTAGTTCCTTATTATCAATTAGACTCAATTTCTTCATAATGGAGACAAGTAAGTAATGAACCGTTCTTTCAGGTCTAAAATTTTTAAATGCTAGTAGAGCACTTAAAGAGACGGTAAATACGATAGTCTTTTCAAGTTTACGACGAAACACTACATTGAGGTCTTCACCAATACCGAGTACTTCAGCTGCAAAGATGGATATGTGAGGTGGTAGTCCTATCGATAATTGTGCAAAAAGTGTGGGTTGCCGTTTCATCTATCTTCCACGTATTCCATAAACATGTTATTAGCTCCACCCATCGGGGTACCCTTTATAATAATAATAATAATCTCTTTATTTCCTCGCTTACAAAGAACAGAAGACAACGTCCAGTTACAAGTTAAACTCGAAGAACTTGCTTAAATGATAGAAACAATGCTCCAATAACAATAACTTTAACTTACATTTAAATAATCTTAAATTTAGAGATTTCAACGGTCTCGGTAGGTGGTTATATATTTTTACTCCTAAAAAATTGGGACTATTTGAGTCCCAATTATGCTGTGCTATCGCAATGTGATCACAGCGCGTGTTATGTTCGTGTATTATTTTGAAGTATAAGAGCTGTTTTATGCTTGTGGATATAATGAGCTAATTCTAAAATATAAATACATATTACTGATAGGATATTCAGTTGTTGGAAAAGCGGTCTGCATGAAGATCGTTGATTTACGTTGCAAATCGCTCTTACTATTCTTTTTTGATGAACAAAGATCTCTTTCAAGACTGATGGTGAACCCCATACTGTGATACCATACGTCAGCTTTGGGTATACTTCGCCATAATATATCACTTTTAGTATCTCGCAGCTTAATGTTACCCGTAATATTCGAATTTGAAATAAAGTGTTATTCAAACTTTTTATTATTTTTTCCGTATTAGAATCCCATTTTAGATTTTCGTTTAATGTTATACCTAAGAGGCTGATATTATTTGTTTGTTTAATGCGCTGTGGGCCATTATAATGCTATTGTAAATAGGAATATCGAAGACCAGCCCAAATGTCCGGTAAGACACCTCATATGGGACTGATTTGCCTTATGTCTTGCTTAAGGTTGAAACTGTCTCTCTCAATTTCTCTAAGGATTTGTATCGTAATAAATTTTCTTGTTCTTAATTTTACTGTTAGCTTGAGTGGACGTTCATCCAACACATTTGTAGGAGTAGTCATCGGTAAACCAAAAATGCAACGAAGACGCCGGTATGTCATTCCTTCCAAGAGCGCGAGCGAAGCCTGTGGAACCGTCATCACGCTATGCAGTATAAACTGTAACCTCGATCTAACCAGCGCGCGGTACTCTCAAGATTACATGATCACCACCCCATTTAGTCGATGAGATTGCCTTCAGAATGTCCATTACCTTCGCGGCAGCACCAACCGATACTTGGATCTGTTTTTCCAGCTAAGTTTACTGTTAAATTGTACCTGAAGATACGTAGATATGTTATCGCTTTACCTCCTATGCGTATATTTGGGTAATTTATGTTTCTCTTTCTGCTAAAAATCATGGCCTTCGTCTTTGTGACTGATACATCCAAAGCCCTCCTTTCCAGAAATGCCAATAAGCTCTCCATACCCTGCAATCCGACCTGAATACAACGATATCATATGCCACTGCAGTACACTCAATTCGTATTATTTCATTATTTAGTCCATTAATATATAAATTGAATAGTAATGGGCTGCCTTGTGGTCACCCTTGAGTTTCACCTTTTTCCATTGAAATATTGACAATATGACACTTATAATTTTAGAGGGCACTCCATGTTGCGACAATACTTCCATTAGTACAGGAATCGAAACGTTATCTTATGCTGCCTTGAGATCAACAAATACAGCTATTAAAGGTAGTCTTCTAGTCATTGCCATCTGCACCGAGGCTGTTAAATATGAGATACAATGAGCGATTCCCTTTCCCTTCTTAAATAATTTTTAAGGTGAAATGAATAAGAAGTGACCAACTTTCAATCTCCCCCTGTTTGGGTATAGAAACTATATTTGTGATACCACGTTTCAGGAATATCACCGCTTTTTAATATGACGTTACTCCATGCTGGCAGTGCGCATTAAAATCCCCCATCAACACGATATTTGATCGATGTGGGATCTCTCTGAGCACCTCTTCCCATTCCTCTGTGCCGAAGTGAACATCTGGGGGGATATACCCGGACAGTATGATGGTATTGTCTATGAAAACACATAAAAAGTGTACTCTATTCACTGAAGCTGACATATTATCATAGTATGTGAAATTTCTGTAATTTTCTACATGCGTATAGATGACTATATCGAGGTGTAGATATGGTATCTTTCATCCAAATTTCTGTTATTGCTACTACATCCTGTTTATACATGTTCAGAAAGTGAAAGATACTACCTTTATTCTTGGAAAGACCCCTCGAATTCCAGAGTAATGTCTTCCAATTGGAATTTCGTTCAGTAAATTATTTAAATTTGTAAACGTATCTTCTCCTTCTGACTCAGTTACTACGTTATGTGATTCCTTCGTAAAGATAAGTGGTTCTCTAACTTCTTTTGGTAATGCTACACCTTGTTGTGACATATTTCCAGGTGTTTTTGTGAGGATTTTTTTGATTTGTTGTAATGTTTTTTTTCTGGAGACACATCGAATTTTCTTTAGAAACTCTCTAGACTTCTGTATCGCGCAGTTGGTGAGGTCATTGTTGTTTTTGGGACTAATTCCAGTGACTTTTTGTTGTGGTTGCTTCTTGACAATATCAGAGTAATCCACTACTTGTCTTCGAGGCGCTGTGCTAGCAGCAAAGTTAATCTTTCTTTGTATAGCATCATTTTTCTGTAAAGGATCCCTCATCTTCTAATATTTTCCTGTAACTCCACTTGTTCAAGATTTTTGATTAGTAAATTAGCTTCATAAGCCAAGTAATTGTGTGTTGCTAAAAGTTTCATTCCTTCAATTTCATTTTCCTCTAAAAGATTTTTTTGATATGTTGAGATAAAAACTTTATTATTATTTATTTTTTTGTTACATATAAATATTACAATTATCATTTCTAACTCTAGTAAAATTATGTAAAATACAAATTGCACTAACAACCGATGAGCAGAGTAAAGGATCTAGCGAATCAACTGTTGTTAATCGAAGAAACCGATTTTCCATACATCGAAAAGTTTGTTCTACATTAAACATAACCGAATTATGTAAATAATTAAATTTACACTGCCTTTCCGTTAATTCGCCCAACACTTTGTAAGGTGTTAACAACGTTTTCATTTGCGGATGTAATGTTCCTCCTAATAAATGTTTATTACACCGAGTTAAATATTCGTTTTCATCTATTAATTTTTGATATAAACCACTTGATTTTAGAATAGTTTCAACGTCTTTTCCACCTGGTGATCCAGCAAAAACATCCCTTAATAACAAATTATTATCCGTCACAACTTGAAGAACGATTGTATCACCCTTCATTTCTTTATTATAATATTTACTATCGTTTCCTTGGGACGCAATGTGAATATGTAAGCTTCCTATCACTCCAACAACCCCAGGGAAACCATACATCCTTTTAAAACCAACTTCGATTTGTTCGAATTCTTCCTCATCAGGCCACTTTATATAATTCGCACCCAACGAAGTTAATTTATCTAAATAAACCATTAATACTTCTTCGGCATCTTCATTTAAATCAAAAATATGCGGAGCTGAGGTAATCGGCTCGTTATTTCCAAGATACCACAAACAAAAAAGGAGATTTTTATCTGTTGATTCATTATCGATGTTTGACAAAACATCTAATTCAGCTTGCAAAGCAATTGAAGTTTTTCGTGACATACGAAATATAGATTGAAATTCTTCATCCGATAACATTTCCAACGTTTGTTCTTCATTTGATTGCATTTATTACGTTTAATGTTGATTGAGGTTATGTAGAACGTGTTTTTTAGGTTAGAATTTGTTAGAAACGTCAAATTATATTTGTAATTTGGGTAACGTTCCAAAAATTATTTTTTTAAATTAAAAATGTAAATTTTAATTAATTATTAAAATTTAATCGCATTTATTTGGATTAATTTTGATTGTTGTTTGAGGTTATGTATAACGTGTTTTTCAGGTTAAAATTTGTTAAAAATGTCAAATTTTATTTGTAATTTGGGTAACGTTCTCAAAATTATTTTTTTTAAATAAAAATGTAAATTTTAATTAATTATTAAAATTTAATTGCATTTATTGGGATTAATTTTGAATGTTGTTTGAGGTTATGTATAACGTGTTTTCAGGTTAAAATTTGTTAGAAACGTCAAATCTTATTTGGAATTTGGGCAATAATTTTTTTAAAAATTATTTTTTAAAATGTAAATTTTAATTAATTAATTATTAAAATTTAAGGTAGAAGGGGTTGGAGGTAAACGTCGAGAAAACAAAGATAACGAAGTTCTGCAAAGTGGGGAGAAGAAAGGAGGAATGGATGTGGCAGGGAAGATAGAGCAAGTGAAAGAGTACACGTACTTACATGGGATATGGGTTGGCGGAAAATAATAAGGTCGGGGCGCACGTGAGGGTGATGGGACAGGTTTGGGATGGGGGGAAAGAACTTTTGGGAGGGACATGGGAAAAAGAAAGGTTATGTTTGATGGCTTGGCAAGGAGCACAATTTATGGAAATGATGAAATGATGCGCAGAAGTATATAGGTAAGTATATAAGGATATACAAACACGGTATTGGAGATGGGTACTAGGGTTGGCAAGGGAGACTCCAGGGTATATAGTGAGGAGGAGGTCAAGGTGGATCCAGTAAGGGTGGAGGCTGGGAGAAGAGCAGCGAAGTATGAGGAAATGATAGAAGCAAGACCGTATTGCAGGATCCTGAGAGAATGCTGGAGGGAAATTAAGGAGAGAAGGCTAATCTATGGGCAAAGAGACAGGGAAGAATATTATAGAAAAGTGGGATATTCACTAACTGGGATCGAAAACAGAAGAGCGGAAAGAGGTGAAATGTGGAGAGGACTGAGAGATAGGGACAGGGATACACAGAGGCAGGAAAGAAGGTCACAGATACGAGAAGGGAGATATAATGAAAGGTATGGGGAGATAGTGACAGAGGAACTGCCAAAGTAATTGTTGATGGAAGGGGTTGATGAAGGGAAGAGATTGGTGGCAAGATTCCGCTGTGGCAATGAGGAGGGGGAATAGGTACTGGGCGGACGATGTGGAGAGGTGGTGTAGGCTGTGTGGAGAGGATTGGGAGACGCTGGAACACATGCTGAGAGGGTGTAGTGAGCTAAGGGAGGAGGCAATGGACAGGAAGCAAATTTTGGGAGAGGGGGGCGAAGGCAAAAGATAGATGAGGGAGGTGATGGGGGCGAGGAGGCGAAGGTGGGAAAAGGGGGGGGAGGGTAGAGGATCTGGAGGTATATATACAGTGTGTCCCCGTAAGGTATAATTGACGATACATTTTTGAATTCAAATTCCATCTTTTGCAATTAAAGTCTGGATGTCATAAAACGAAATATAACTAAGTTTTACGTCAAATGTCCTCAAAGTACCAACGTTAACGCAAGAAGTTTGTTAACCGTTGCAGGTAAAGTGGTCTTTCTGAGCAATGTACAAGAAAAGTTGATTAAGATAAAATGTTTGTTATGTTAAATAGCGATATGCCAAATTTTATTAATTTAGGATATAAAAGCAAAATGCAGATTTTTAAATCATAAGATTAACAAAACATTTTCAATCTAAACTAAATTAACATAAAAGCTTATTCAATGACACCACCACCAACACTAACACATAATTCAGCTCTTTTCCGACATTGTTTATAACTTTTTCTAATATGGTCCAACCCAACTGAATTTCTCTTATAACAGTTTCAATTTTTTGTTTTAAACGATCCAAATTGTTATTAAAATTTTCAGTGTACACTTTTTGTTTTACATAATCCCAAAAATAAAAATCCATAATAGATAAATCCGGACTTCTTGGCGGCCATGGTTGCGAACCATATCTACCAATCCATTTTTTTCCAAATAACGTATTTAAATAATTTCTAATTAAAATGGTCGAATGTGGGCCGCAACCATCTTGTTGAAAATATTATTTATTGCGTTTTTCTAAATCCACGCCGTGAAGATAATGAAATAAACAATTTTCTAGTATTTCCAAATATCGGTGTTGATTCAAATTGCCGTTTATGAAGTACGGTCCAATAACACCGTCCCACGAAATAGCACACCACACATTCACTTTCTGGGAATACTGACGTTTACAAGCTATGCGATAATGTGGATTAGTCTTTGACCAGAATCGACAATTTTGTGATGTAACCACTCCATTAGTGGTGAACGATGCTTCGTCCAAAAATATTATGTTTTTTAAAAAGTTCTGTCTTTCAAAATTTTGTACCCAAGCCACAAACAATAATCTAAACGTTTTGCTTCATCACCTAATTCGATAGTGTGGTTAAATTTTGGTTTATACGGCAATATTTTATTTTCTCGATAAATTCTTTGTAAATGGGATTTACTTATACCGACTTGAAGTGCCCTTTTTCTTAACGACACCTCACCGTAATCCACTGCGTTCGTTACTGCAACAATTTCTTTCCTTCGCATTTTTTCCTTCCTTTTATTTTCCACATTGCCCGTTTCCGAAAATTTTTTAACAACTGTCTTCATTGTTTTTTTATCTACTAAAAATCCAAATTTATCCTCTAATTGCCTTAAGACTGCATTGTTACTAATGTTCCCCAATCAGCCCAATTAGCACTGCACTATAAATATTTTATGTTGTGATGTAAAACTCAGATCATTTGTTTTTATTGTGAAACGGAAGATTAGAAAAAAGTTTTCAAGAAAAAGCTCATTTTTTCTTTTATATGCTAAATTAATAAAATTCGGCATATCGCTATAATTTAACATAACAAACATTTTATCTTAATCAACTTTTGTTGTACATTGCTCAGAAAGACCACTTTACCTGCAACGGTTAACAAACTTCTTGCGTTAACTTTGGTACTTTGAGGATATTTGACATAAAACTTGGTTATATTTCGTTTTATGACATCCAGACTTTAATTGCAAAAGATGGAATTTGAATTCAAAAATTTATCGTCAATTATACCTTACGGGGACACAATCCGGGGACACACTGTATACTGCTATTTCAAAAAACCGCTAACGAACTTCTAGGGCAGGTAATACATCAAAAATTAAGATGAAAAGTCTTAATATACATGGGCTTGCAAATGCCACCGTAACGAGACAAAAAGGTGTCAAAGTTTCTTTAAAATTAAACATAATCTGCAATAAAAAAAACCCTTTTTTAAAAATATTTTCAACTCCACTGCTAATTTTGTCAAACGGTCTGTATTTTCGTGTAAAGTGATTAATTATCTATCAATTGGTCTCTTACAATACTTTAATTAAAGCAACAGTTTTTGGATTGGATTAACAAATTTTCTACAAACGTGTTTTTCTTAAAAACTATTGCTTTGATCAAAGTTTTGTAACAGATCAATTGATAGATAATTGATCACTTTACACGAAAATACTGCCCGTTTGATAAAATTAGCAATGGCGTAGACAATATTTTCAAAAAAAGTGCTTTTTATTGCAGATAATGTTTAATTTTAAAGAAACTTTGACACCCTTATATCTCGTTAAGGTGGCATTTGCAAGCCCGTGTATATTAAGACGTTTCAGTTTAATTTTTGATGTATTAGCTGCCCTAGTAGTCTGTCAGCGGTTTTTTGAATCACCTGTATATACCTATACAGGTAAAAATTTTCTTATGTAAGGATACAAACATTTTACGCTATTGTAAAGAGAAAAGTAATCTCTATCAAATGAGCCTAAAGAAAGAATATATTGCCATTTACAAAAATTTAATTATTATTCGTTGCTCATTTGTTTTCTGAAATAAAAACAATTGAATGCTGTCTTATTATGGTAAATAAAATATTAAACAACTTTTGTATAAAATGTTTTTTTATAAAGTTGATTCCATACATAATGGGATATTATACTGTATTAGAAAGGGAAAATTGTAACGCGTAATAAAACGCTTATTATTATTAAAATTTAAGGTAAATAAATATGTTTTAATAATGATTCAAACATGTTTTCTTAATTTATAAAGTTTTCCACAAAGTTCTCTGCATCACAATGAATGAACAATGAATAATATTTATTAGATAACATATATTTCGCATTATGCAAATATCACGTTATTTTACGTTAATTTCCATGTTTTATTAGCGTAGTTTGATTTTTATTGTTCCAACTATAAAATGGAGCACAGAAACATCTCAAAATCATTCCATATTTCATTGTTTAATAAGAAAAATGGAAAAGATTTTAATTTTATTTTGCATTACTTTAGCAACAAGCTATGGTAAGTTCAAATTCTTTTCGTTCTTTGTTAATTAAACTATCAATATTGTTTTTGCATTTTATTAGCTGCTCATTTAGGGGGTGTTTGTTCTTTAAACTCCGATTGTAACTACATCATTAACGCAGAATGCAAAGATTCAGTTTGCCAATGTATTTCTTCGATGATTCAACATGAAAATACTTGTGTTCAACCTGTAGTTCCAGCCACTAGCTGTATTTCTTATACAGATTGTCAAATTGGTACCACCGATTACAACAGGATTTGCTCAAACGGTCAATGTGTTTGTAAACCTTATTTTAATTGGAATGGAAGTTGTAGGAAAAACAGGGGTAAGAATAATTTTTGAATGAAGAAGGTTAATTTGATGTAATTTTTGTTCAAATAGGTTTATATGAAGATTGTTTAAAGGATGATGATTGTTATTGGGGTGAGGATATGGTCGGATTAATGACTTGCACTAATCTTCAATGTTCTTGTAAATCTGGGATGGTTCCCCGTGGAAAAAGATGTGTTGTAATTGGAGCTTAACAAGAAAATGATTTTTACCGACTTACTTATTAATTGTTAACATTTGGTTTCTCAAAAAATAAATTTGAGTTGAGCAATTTTAAGTTGGAGTTTACTTTATTATTTTTTTGATTGGTAAAAGAAAATTCATATTCATATTTATTAAATTTATTCTAAATTAACACTAAATATTTCAAATCCATTCCCAAACAAAACTAATTTTAACTTATTGTCATTAAACACATAATCAATTCCTTGCAAATCAGTGATATGGGTGAACCTTTTACAAACTTCTTTAACTTCAAATTGATTATTGATTAATTCCCAATGAAAAACGATTACTTTTTGATCGATTGATGCGGTTATAAAATGAGATTTCGTTATAAAAGCTCCGGTTATGTGCGCAAAGTGGTGATTTTCATTGGAATAATAACTTAGTCTATTAATTGTGGCGTTATTACATTCGATTAAATTTAAACTAAACGCTTTATCATCACCTCCAGTTAAAATAACGGCTTTATTATCGGGCAAATAACAAAATGAAGTGCTATTTATTCCAGATTGATTTGTTTTGAATTCGGCTACAAAAGAATTATTTAAGTTTTCAAGATCACTAATGTTGAAGAAATTAATATAACCATCAGTTGAAGTTGAAACTAAAAATGAGATGTTTCCAAATTTAATTGTAAATAATTTCAAGATGCATCGTTTTTTATGTGCTATTTTAAATAAATACTTAATTTCTGGATTTATTAAACCGATTTCATAAATTTTAATATCTCCGTTTGAACAGGCCGAGAATAAAACTATTTTATTATTAACCTCAATCGTTGTTAAATCCATTATTCGGATTTCAGATTCGAATTCATCGAGTTCTTTGTAATAAGAAAATAATTCCTTAAAAATAATATTTTCACCAAAAACATTTAATTTCCACAAAATAATTTGCGCCCTTCCCCCACCGGAAAACACAAAGTACTCTTTAAAATTAATTTGATGATAAATTACAACTCTTATACTCGATAAATGCGATTTGATTACATTAACAACTTCGAATCCGTTTAATTCATCTTCAAAATTAATTTTTGATAACCTCAAAGTTGTATCTTCGCCCCCGGATATACAAAAACACGTAAATGGGGTTGATTTGGTTACAATTAATTTCATGCAATTCGTTTCCGTTCCATGGAATGACTCCAAAACGTTTCTAACCTCGCTTTCTAAATTGAATTCGATCGAAATTAATTTATCAACTTTTTGATAGGTCAGGGTAAAATAATTATTTGTTAAGTGATAATCCCAAAGGCGATGTCCCCCACCGCAATTCACTTCAAAAATGATTCTTCTCCGCGTTTGGTTGTAAATTATAAATTTATCGGTGGAAAATCCCAAAATTATTTCTTTGTCATTTAGTAATTCGTAAGCTCCAAGCCAAGAGAATGGAAGTTTATCTTTTATAATTAGATTTAGGTGATTTGATGGGCTAAAGTTGTATTTTTGAAAAATTGAGTTTCTTCCTAAAAAAATCTATTTATAAAAATTTTGATGTTAAAAAAGGAAAAATTTAAGAATCATCATGTGGCAATTTGTCAATCGACGATTTTTAGTCAATGTGAAATGACACAAAAAGCACGTTAAAAATAAAAAGAAAGTGCGGAAAGGTGTAGAACATACCGAAAAATACATACAGTTTTGATGTGACGTATATTTACGGATGAAACACCCTTGCTGTTCTTAGGCTTTCGATGCATAACGACTGATTACTAGTCTGAATACTAGAACTAACACTAGATCGAAAACTAGAAACATTCGATTTTAGTAGCATATCTCTCAAGACGGCTAAACCCGAATGATTCTAGTTCTAGGTCTTGTGTTAGTTCTAGTGATAGTGTAAAACTACAACATTAGACCTAGAAAGTATCGGGTTTAGCCAGGCGTCTTCAGACATGTATTGACATGTTGCACTTTATGTGGGACAAAGTAAGTATTAATAACTTAACTATTAACTTAATTATCTAATTAAAAGCGGAATTCAAATTAAAAAAAAGAACGCATATATTATACCAAATTTTGTACTATGTCTGTTTTATATGGTAAATTAAAAAGAAAAAATAATGTAAATTAATTACTAATATTGTACCTTTTAAAATAGTGCTAAATAGTTTCATTAAGGGCCGGTTGTACAATATACCGATAAATCTGTCTGATAACTATCCGGTCGATAAACTTATCGGGAGGATAAAGATATTCGCTGTTGTACAAACTGTTTTTGTCGGAAGGATTGCTATCGCCTAAATAAGACTCGGTTGGTAGTACTTTTTTCCCATATCTAGTCATTTGTGCCGTAGATTGGTAACGCTAACGTCTTTCTTTGAAATTTGAACTGATTTTGACAATAATAACAATTGTATAAATTGTGCAATTAGCATTTTAATAAATATCGAAAAATGTTTAATTTGTACGATACTAGTACCAGCAGCGAGTCCGAAAACGAATTTTTAGTTAATGTTTTTAGGTAAAAGAAAAAGAAATTAAAGAACGACATAACCACATGGCGCAGTGAGATGAAACGGATTTTTTTAGACGGTTGCGGTTAACCAAAAAAAGTTAAGAAAGAAAGAATTAAAAAGAATTAATAGTTAAGATTAAACATGCATTTCTCATAAACAGAGTTAAACACATATATTATAAAATTGGTAAAATAATTAACCTAAACAATCACTGTCAAATTGTGATGGTGTTCCATCGCAGCTTAATTTTATCAAATTTCTAGTTCTTTCATGTAACGGGTTTAACTTTTCTTTACATGGACCTCCACCAGTACCTATCACATCAGTGCAGTATTTGGCAATGGCTTGACATCTTTTTTTAATGTTTCGTATTTACTGCGAAGCTCTTCCTATGTACGGTTTGTCGTGCCGGTTGAATTAAAAGTTTGACAATTCTTTTGCTATGCCGCTTTCTAAAATACAAGATATGCTCTCTTGTGCATATCTTGATGCTCTTTCCAAGTGCATCTGTTTTTTTATTTTCTATAATATTAGCTAGAATTTCTACAATTTCAATTAATCGCCAACGATATTTTATGTACACATTTAAATAAATCAGTTTATGCATTAACTAGCTGTATTTCAGTTACCTTTGAGAATTGAGCACATGTTTTTAGGAACATTTCTGTTTAAAATGAACAAATCTATAACATATTAACGTATGTACCATTCCTCATGAAACACCTGTATATTAGGCAATTAAATATATAGGTGTATATTAGGCAATTATATTTAATTGCCTAATATACACCTAATTGTGTATAATTAGCAGTACGTTTATTTTTTTCCTTCCAGAACAACAAACTAACCAAACTTTTTCACGACAGAAAAACCGCCTTATCGGCACCTCTGAATACCCGATAAGTTATCGTGTCAATAATCTCTCCGATAAAAATAACCGTACATTGTAATACAGTACAAACTAACTTATCGGCCAGACAACGCTGTCGAGAAGTTTATCGGTATATTGTACAACCGGCTCTAAGAAACCGTAAAAATAAACTAAACAAAAATAAAACAGATTAATGCATGAATATGAATACATTTAATATTATTGTATCTTGTACCTTTTTAATAAACGTTTAATGATGATTTATTTTTATTTCTTATATTAATATCCTATTATTTATCCCATTAAATTCCATGTGACAAAGAAGTCACAGAAAGTTTAGAAAAAATTAAAATGAGGACTTGTATTATATGTATAGTCTTCATGTCAAATAGGTTCTAACATGACTGAGCAGTTTAGGGTCGTACTGCACGACTGTCCCAGCTCGAAATAACTGCTAAAAATATAGTAGCTAATGTAATCATCAACTCCAAAAAAGTTGGCAAAAACTTTGTAATCTGCACTGATAGTAGACTTTCTAGTTCTAATGTTACTTCTAGTTTTAGTGGAATAAAAAACGCAACATAGAGCCGTAGTGCCGTCTTAAGAGACGCACAGCTAAACCCGAATGTTTCTGGTTCTAGGTCTAGTGTTAGTTCTACTTTTCTTTTAATAAAAATATACCACAATCTAACGCTTAATACATTTAAAACTAGCACTAACACTAGACCCAGAACTAGAAACATTCGAATTTAGCCGCATGTCCCTCAAGACGGCTAAACCCCAATAATTCTAGTTCTAAGGCTCGTTACTACCATCTTCTAATTAAGCTATCTAAGGGATTATTACCACGGTTACGGCTATTTTAGGCGCTATGATTGGCTAGTACATGGGTTTATCTATAAGATAAATTTAACTAAAAGATGGTAGTAATGGACCTAAGCCTAAATAGTTCTAATGATAATGCTAGTGTAAAACTAGAACTAGAAAGTATCGGGTTTAGCCGTGCGTCTTCAAACGCATGGCTAACCCAACCCGGAATTTACAATTCACCCTCTGCTCCATGCCCAATACGACATTTGAGAAATTCGCACTGGTTTAAATGTTAATCAACCTAACTCAAAGTGGAATTTCATGCATCAGTTATAGATTTTAAGTTATCTTTAGTTTATATAGCTCATTTTTTTACTATAATACCTGCCAAATTGTTCTAAAGTTGGTAAAATTAACAGGGAGTTTTGTTTTATCATGTTTTTAAATAAATATGTCACACGGACGTTTGAACTTTCGTTATTCAAAAAGAAAAGGTGCATAAAAAATGTTGTGGGGTGTTTATTTGCCTAGAAAAGGTGTTTTGTTCTATTTAATTACTTTGTAGCACGTTTTTACAATGTACTTCGTTAAAATCGTATATCTAAAAATCTATTAGTATTTTAACCTCAACTATTTAGTTACTGAAAATGTTATTAAAAATCAGGAAAACAACATAAATTTTATAAGAATCCTAGATAATACCAACAGAAACCCTAAAAAATGTACATTGACAAGTATTATAGAAAAAAAACGAAGTATAGATTTAACGACATTTTAGTCGTTGTGCGTCGAAAACCTAAGAAACAACCGTATTTCACCCGAAAATATGCGTTTTAACCAAATGTGGTGCGAAAATACATGCAGGTGTCTCACGACGTCTCTGCCATAGCTTGGGGTGGTTTCAAGTCAAAAATGTCTAATGAACATACACCCAAAACGCAATCGTAACTGAGCTACAAACATTTGAAATTTTAAATAAGTAGTAGTAGACCATTTAAAAAGAAACAGTTTTATTGAATTAGTTAGTTGCTCAAAATGTCCACCCAGTTGCTGTATACATAGTCTAGCTCTTCTTAGAATTGAAGTGGTAGCTCTGCTAACAGTCTCAGTATGAGCACAAATAGTTTCTGTGGCATCCATAATTCTAGCTACTAGTTGTTCTATGTTTTCAATATTTTCAGCATAAACTAAACTTTTCAGTTTTCCCCATAAAAAGTAATCTAAGGGATTAAAGTCTGGTGACCTTGCTAGCCAAGGAACTGCTGAACCCCTTCCAATCCCTGGTTTGGATAATTTTGATTAAGAAATTCTGTTACTTGTCGACCATAGTGTGGAGGTGCGCCATCGTGCTGCATCCACATTCGTTATCTTACATTAAAAGGAACATTATCCAGTAATATTGGAAGAGCATTTTTAATGAAACGTAAATAACTAATGGCCGTGAGACGATCTTCAATTATAAACGGACCAATGAGGCGGTCATCAATAATGCCACACCAAATATTCACCAAAAATCTATCTTGAAAATGATATTCTCGTGGATTTTCAAGTGCCCAACAATGTGAATTCCTGGTGTTATTATATTATCCGAGAAATCCTTTGATTTCTCAATAACCAGCGACTAAATTCAAGTCTTGAAACGTAGTCGGCAGGTTTTAAAGCTTGTACAGGTAAGATGTGGTACAAACCGAAATTGTGTAAAGTTCTCCATACTCTCATCCGGGCTATTCTTGGCTTGGGCTATTCTTGACTAGCCAAGTTTTCTTAGAGTACGCAGCTCATTACATTTGGTTTTTCACTTTAGAATTAATTTTGTGTTAATAGCGATTCATCTCTCATATAAGTTTATTCACGAAAATAAAAAGGTTTTTTGCATAAAACGTACACAATTTGTTACTGCACAACATGTTCCCCCCATTTTGCTAATGTTTAAGAAAGAATTTTAATATTTTTTCGCGATTTTCCCTCCACAAATTTCACTAAGATGCTTCTCCACCATGATGAAGTGCTAAATACGACGTCGTGCCTGAAGACGGTTACATAGTTAACCGAAACAGATCTGTAGCACCGAAATTTCTTTATAATAAATTAGTCATCGTTTTATGCAAATATTGTGGTTTTTATATTCTTTTACGAAAAATGATGAACCTGGAGGTAAACATGGCCAATATGTTAAGTGTGTTGGCTATTCTTCGAACACTAGTAGAAGGTTGAGCATCAATTGTATTAAGTATTGCTTCTTCTTGAGCAAGTTCCTGTTGAATGGAACGTTCAGAAATAGCTGTAGGAAACTTGCCTGTTTCAATTAAACATCGATGGACATTGCTAAAAACAGTTCTACAAGGCACACTATGAGTGGGAAATCGTCGACGATATTCATCAAATGCCGCTGGTCCATTACACAATCCATAAACAAAGTGAATATCGGCGTATTCTTCATTCGAAAAAGTAAACATACCTTTAAGAGTATTTTAATGTACCACACAAAAATAAGCACGCAAAATTAATTGAATTGCCGTCTACTGCATGTCTACTGTCACAATAAATAACAAATTATCATTCACAGCCACCTGGCCTTTTTAATAATAACAAAATTAACAGCTTGTAGCTCGGTTACAATAGCGTTTTGGGTGTATATTCATTAGGGTGCGTTTAAGTTGGAGCTGAAATAGTTGTCATAGTTTTATATGCAAGTGTTTATATTGGAGCGACGAATTGTCACACGCTTGACAGCCGACTAACGATAAGTGCGACGCTAATTTTATTCCTTATTTTCTTTGTTATTATCAGCTGTGGTCAACATGGATATCGACTGTTTAATTAGTGAAATTTTTGTTAGATCCCCCTTGTGGGACCAAAAAGATAAAAATTACCACAACAGATTTGTTCTAACAAATCATTTTCAATTCATTTTGCCCAGCTCTTATCGCTACTCTCATTGTTGCTCTTATCGTTTATCGCAGCTCTCCTTCCAATATAAACACCTGCATATAAAACTATGACAACAATTTCGTTGTTTTGGTAATATCGTCGCTATTATCGTTTATCGCAGCTCCAACGTAAACACACCCTTAGAAATTTTTTAATTGAAATCATCCCAGCAACACACTCCCAAGCTATGGCAACCACGTCGTGGGACACGCTGTATATGGTTAGCACAGTTAGCACGATCGATGACGTCACGAAAAGTGACGTCACGTCGAAACTTGTGATTTTTTTGATAAGTTTTACATTTTTCCGCACTTCTTTTTATTTGTAACAGTTTACTTGAGTGATTTAGCGGCGATTAAAAAAAATTGTCGATTATTAAGCGACATAATGATTCTTCAATTATACCTAACAAAAATTTTGAGATTAATAAAAATTTTGAGGTTATTTTTTTTTTACCTAAAACAATTAATTCTTCTTTTTGTTGATTAAAATATAACTGAGTAACCCCATTAGGTTGAATTTTCTTCAAAACTTCTTTAAGATGTCCACTTTCAATTTCAAATATGCACAAATTTCCTTTCCGATCTCCAACGATTAAATTATCCCCACAAAACGTTGCAGATGTTGACCACCTCTCTTTCATTGGGGGGAGTTGAAAAAATTGCATTGGAATTAACTCCTCATTATTAAAATACCATAAAATTAAAACCCCATCGTTTAAACACACCAAAAACGATTTACATGATAACCAATGCAATGAAAAAATTTTGGGGTTATGTTTAATGTTACAAGAAATCTTGTAAATGATTTTATCATCTTTTAATTGATATAAATGAAGATTCCCATGCATTCCAGCCAAACAAATTAATTGTTTACAAGGCGATTTTCTAATTAAACAATAAGAATTTAAATCATCATGCTTTTCAATTAAATCGTGAGTATTAATTAAATTAAATTCACCAATGTTTGTTATCCCAACTCCGATTTTGTGGTTTAAAACGACGAAATCTTTATATCGATTTTTGTTGTTAACACTAAGAATTTTATTTGATTTATTCAAATCTAATTCAAGATTTATTGGGGTTGATATAACCCCACCATCCGCACCACCGGTAAACACTAAATTCTTTTCACCACAAAAATCTAAGCTCCAAATTGGGCCAATTTGATGAGAAGTCGTTTTATTTTTAAAATTTGAGTCCCAAATCTTAATTGTACTATCTTCGAGAGTTGTTATTAAGTGACTATTAAAAAATTTTCCTTTAAACACTCTTTGTCGATGTTGAAGTTCTTTAACACATTTTATTTCATTTTTTGTGTTGTTATTAATAAAAAAATCTTTGGCATTCCAAATCATTGCCTTCCCATCATCAGAAGTCGAACAAATTAACCCCAATTTTTCTGAGTAATCAATAGAAAAAATAACACCTTTATGACCTACGATTTTATATAAAACTTGACATTTATCTTTGTTTTTCATTGAAGGCATCCAAATAAAAATTTCGCTAAACGCCGTTCCACTTAAAACAAATAAATCATCCCATTTTTTGTTGATAATATGAGCACAATAACAAGTACAAATTTCCGTTGATTTGGATATGGTTAAAACATCCAAATTTCGATCTAAATTTATTGCCTCGCTATGAATTGAAACAAAAACAATCCCATTTTCAATAAATTTTGATGTGAGGATCCAATCGTTGTAATAGAAACGATTTAACTCAACAATTTCGGAATTTCCTTTTAATTTAAATGCCCCAAGAACATTCTCAGCGTAAATTAAAATTTGATCATCATCAAAATCAATCCCGGTTATTGTTTCATCAAAAATAAAAGTTTTGGATACAACTTTTTCATAATTACGGTTATAAATAATCAAAAATCCCCCGGTACCGATTAAAATCACATTTTTTAAAACTTTAATAGCGTTAACGTTTGTTTTAATAAAAAATCTTTCAATTATAACTTTATCGGACATTTTAATTAATTTCTTTTGCGCTTTTTGGATCCTTCTACAGTGTTCTTCTTCGAATAATTAATACCATGCTTTACAAATCTCTCAGCGACCGGCTTATTTAATAGCGGACGAATTGTTTTTCTTTCAACCGCTTGTTTAGCTTTAAGCATGTACTCTTTAATTCGTCCGAGTTCTAATTTAACTTCCTCAGTTTCAAGCCCCTTTGTTCTCAAATACATCCAATAGCACGTATTCAATAAATATGCAACGAATAAATCGTAATTTATTTTATCCTTAATTGATAGATCTTCAACGTTGAAATCGTTTAAAGTCTTATTGATAAGTTCTTCTAAATCATTAACACTTAAGTGGAAGTTATTTAATTTCTCTTGTATTACTGGATCGTCTTTTAAATCTTCAAAGTCCATTTTAATCAAAAATTACTTTTATTTCATGTTTTACACATTACACGAGATTTTCTTTTTGAGGTTATGTTATCTTTTTTTATGTTTAATGGATACCAACTTTAAATTTTTTAATAAAAAAATAATAAAAGTAAGTATAATAAATTTACGTAATTGTTACAATCACTATTTATCGTTTAATATCAAATTACCGATTAATTAAAATCAGATATTTTAATAAATAAAGTATATAAAATAAATAATAAATTTTATATTGACGTTTGGTTAAGTGAGGTTATGTTACAATTTGAGGCGGGAAAATATCGAATCGAATATATTTTTAACTTATTACTTTATAATAAAGCTGTTTTTGTAACGAAATGGATGTTGTTTAATTAGGACAAGCGCTATATATGAGAAGATCATATATCATAAAGTAACAAAGATATGAAGATGAGATAAAAATCGTTTTGAAGCAAATTTAATCTAGTTTTAACGTGCCTAATATTATTTCTTCGATTCTACAAATCTCGTAGCTTTGACCTTTTTAATCTAATCCTGCTTCATTAAACTTTTATTTAAAACGATGGAAATTGAAAATATTATATCTCATAAAGTAACAAAGATATCAGAATGAGATAAAAACCGTTTTTAAGCAAATTTAATCTAGTTTTAATGAGCTTCATATAATTTCTTCGCTTCCATAAACCACGTAGCTTTGAGCTTTTTAATCCAACTTTGCTTCTTTAATTATTTATTCAAAATGATGGTAATTAAGAACATCATATGTCATAAAGTAACAAAGATATGAAGATGAGATAAAAATCATTTTGAAGCAAATTTAATCTAGTTTTAACGTGCCTAATATTATTTCTTCTATTCCATTAATTTCGTAGCTTTGAGCTTTTTAATCTAACTCTGTTTCCTTAATTATTTATTCAAAATGATGGTAATTAAGAACATCATATATCATAAAGTAACAAAGATATGAAGATGAAATAAAAATCATTTTGAAGCAAATTTAATCTAGTTTTAGCATGCCTAATATTATTTCTTCGATTCCATAAATCTTGTAGCTTTGAGCTTTTTAATCCAACTTTGCTTCTTTAATTATTTATTCAAAATGATGGTAATTAAGAGCATCATATGTCATAAAGTAACAAAGATATGAAAATGAGATAAAAATCATTTTGAACCAAATTTAATCTAGTTTTAGCGTGCCTAATATTATTTTTTCGATTCCTTAAATCTCGTGGCTTTGAGCTTTTTAATCTAATTCTGCTTCATTAAACTTTTATTTAAAACGACGGAAATTGAAAATATCATATTTCATAAAGTAACAAAGATATCAGAATGAGATAAAAACCGTTTTTAAGCAAATTTAATCTAGTTTTAATGAGCTTCATATAATTTCTTCGCTTCCATAAATCATGTAGCTTTGAGCTTTTTAATCTAACTCTGTTTCCTTAATAATTAATTCAAAATGATGGTAATTAAGAACATCATATATCATAAAGTAACAAAGATATCAGAATGAGATAAAAAACATTTTGAAGCAAATTTAATCTAGTTTTAACATGCTTAATATTATTTCTTCGATTCCATAAATCTCGTAGCTTTGAGCTTTTTAATCCAACTCTGCTGCTTTAATAATTTATTCAAAATGATGGTAATTGATAACATCATATATCATAAAGTAACAAAGATATCAAAATGAGATAACAATAATTTTGAAACAAATTTAATCTAGTTATAACTTGCTTAATATTATTTCTTCTATTCCATAAATTTCGTAACTTTAAGCTTTCTAATGTAACTCTGTTTCTTTAATTATTTATTCAAAATGATGGTAATTAAGAACATCATATATCATAAAGTAACAAAGATATGAAGATGAGATAAAGATCATTTTGAAGCAAATTTAATCTAGTTTTAGCGTGCCTAATATTATTTCTTCGATTCCATAAATCTTGTAGCTTTGAGCTTTTTAATCTAACTCTGTTTCCTTAATTATTTATTACAAATGATGGTAATTAAGAACATCATATTTCATAAAGTAACAAAGATATGAAGATGAGATAAAAATCATTTTGAAGCAAATTTAATCTAGTTTTAGCGTGCCTAATATTATTTCTTCTATTCCATTAATTTCGTAGCTTTGAGCTTTTTAATCTAACTTTGCTTCTTTAATTATTTATTCAAAATGATGGTAATTAAGAACATCATATGTCATAAAGTAACAAAGATATGAAGATGAGATAAAAATCATTTTGAAGCAAATTTAATCTAGTTTTAACGTGCCTAATATTATTTCTTCGATTCCATAAACCTCGTAGCTTTGAGCTTTTTAATCTAATTCTGCTTTATTACATTTTTATTTAAAACGATGGAAATTGAAAATATCATATCTCATAAAGTAACAAAGATATCTGAATGAGATAAAAACCGTTTTGTAGCAAATTTAATCTAGTTTTAACTTGCTTAATATTATTTCTTCGATTCCATAAATCTCGTAGCTTTGAGCTTTTTAATCCAACTCTGTTGCTTTAATAATTTATTCAAAATGATGGTAATTGATAACATCATATATCATAAAGTAACAAAGATATGAAGATGAGATAAAAAACATTTTGAAACAAATTTAATCTAGTTATAACTTGCTTAATATTATTTCTTCGATTCCATAAATCTCGTAGCTTTGAACTTTTTAATCTAACTCTGTTTCCTTAATTATTTATTCAAAATGATGGTAATTAAGAACATCATATGTCATAAAGTAACAAAGATATGAAGATGAGATAAAAATCATTTTGAAGCAAATTTCATCTAGTTTTAACGTGCCTAATATTATTTCTACGATTCCTTAAATCTCGTAGCTTTGAGCTTTTTAATCTAATTCTGCTTCATTAAACTTTTATTTAAAACAACGGAAATTGAAAATATCATATCTCATAAAGTAACAAAGATATCAGAATGAGATAAAAACCGTTTTGTAGCAAATTTAATCTACTTTTAATGAGCTTCATATAATTTCTTCGATTCCATTAATCTCGTAGCTTTGAGCTTTTTAATCCAAATCTGCTTCATTAATAATTTATTCAAAATGATGGAAATTGAGAACATCATATATCATAAAGTAACAAAGATATGGAGATGAGATAAAAATCATTTTGAAGCAAATTTAATCTAGTTTTAACGTGTCTAATATTATTTCTTCGATTCCTTAAATCTCGTAGCTTTGAGCTTTTTAATCTAATCCTGCTTCATTAAACTTTTATTTAAAACGACGGAAATTGAAAATATCATATCTCATAAAATAACAAAGATATCAGAATGAGATAAAAACCGTTTTGTAGCAAATTTAATCTACTTTTAATGAGCTTCATATAATTTCTTCGATTCCATTAATCTCGTAGCTTTGAGCTTTTTAATCCAAATCTGCTTCATTAATAATTTATTCAAAATGATGGAAATTGAGAACATCATATATCATAAAGTAACAAAGATATGGAGATGAGATAAAAATCATTTTGAAGCAAATTTAATCTAGTTTTAACGTGTCTAATATTATTTCTTCGATTCCTTAAATCTCGTAGCTTTGAGCTTTTTAATCTAATCCTGCTTCATTAAACTTTTATTTAAAACGACGGAAATTGAAAATATCATATCTCATAAAATAACAAAGATATCAGAATGAGATAAAAACCGTTTTTAAGCAAATTTAATCTAGTTTTAATGAGCTTCATATAATTTCTTCGCTTCCATAAATCACATAGCTTTGAGCTTTTTAATCTAACTCTGTTTCCTTAATTATTTATTCAAAATGATGGTAATTAAGAACATCATATATCACAAAGTAACAAAGATATGAAAATGAGATAAAAATCATTTTGAAACAAATTTAATCTAGTTTATAGCGTGCCTAATATTATTTCTTCTATTCCATTAATCTCGTAGCTTTGAACTTTTTAATCTAATTCTGCTTCATTAAACATTTATATAAAACGATGGAAATTGAAAATATCATATCTCATAAAGTAACAAAGATATCAGAATCAGATAAAAACCGTTTTGAAGCAAATGTAATCTAGTTTTAATGAGCTTCATATCATTTCTTCGCTTCCATAAATGTCGTAGCTTTGAGCTTTTGAATCTAACTCTGTTTTTTTAACAATTTGTTCAAAATGATGGTAATTAAGAACATCATATATCGCAAAGATATGAAGATGAGATAAAAATCATTTTGAAGCAAATTTAATCTAGTTTTAACGTGCCTAATATTATTTCTTCAATTCCATACATCTCGTAGCTTTGAGTTTTTTAATCCAACTCTGCTTCTTTAACTATGTATTCAAAATGATGGTAATTGAGAACATCATATATTATAAAGTAACAAAGATATGGAGATGAGATAAAAATCATTTTGAAGCAAATTTAATCTAGTTTTAACGTGTCTAATATTATTTCTTCGATTCCTTAAATGATAGATCTTCAATGTTGAAATTGTTTAAAGTCTTATTGATAAGTTCTTCTAAGTCATTAACACTTAAGTGAAAATTCTGTTAAATCTTCAAAGTCCATTTTAATCAAATATTAGTTTTATTTAATGTTTTATAACGAGATTTTTTTGAGATTATCATTTTTATGTTTAATAGATACCAACTTAAAATTTTTTAATAAAAAACAATAAAAGTAAGTATAATAAATTTATGTAATTGTTGCAATCCCTATTTATCGTTTAATATCAAATTACGGATTCATTAAAATCAGATATTTTAATAAATAAACTATATAAAATAAATAAATAAATTTTATTTTGACGTTTGGTTAAGTGAGGTTATGTTACAATTTGAAGCGGGAAAGTATCGAACCGAATACGTTTTTAAGTTGTTACTTTATTATAAAGATTATAAAGCTGTTTTTGTAAAGAAATGGATGTTGCGGATGTTCAACTAGGACAAGCGCGTGTTCGAGATGAGGTGGGAATTCGAACACAAAAGTTATTTCAAGATTTTCTTGAAGAGTAAGTAAAAAAGAACCATTAATGAATGAATTAATTAATTTAAATAAAGGTATCAAGAATATGGGAAAGTAAAATATTTAAACCCAGCCATGGAACTCCTCCACCAAGAACGAAGCACTTTAGAGATTAATTTTGAAGATACAGAACGTTATAACCAAGATTTAGCAACAACGATAATCGAAGAATATTTTAGGATCTTCCCCTTTCTTTGCCAAGCAGTTTCAAATTTTGTAAAAGATCACAGCGATCTTAAAAAAGAAAAAGAATGTTACGTTAGTTTCACCGATGTTCCAACTCGCCAAAAAGTCCGCGAATTAAAAACGGATAAAATTGGCACTTTGGTTCGTATTTCCGGTCAAGTTATTCGTACGCACCCGGTTCATCCCGAATTAATTTCCGGAACATTCATCTGTTTGGATTGCCAAACTGTAATAAAAAACGTCGAGCAACAATTTAAATTTACAAATCCAACGATTTGTCGTAACCCGGTTTGTAATAATCGACGGCGATTTCTTTTAGACGTCGACAAATCGCTTTTTATCGATTTTCAAAAAGTGCGGATTCAAGAAACTCAAGCCGAATTACCTCGAGGTTGTATCCCGCGGAGTGTTGAGGTGATTTTACGCGCCGAAAACGTTGAAACCGTTCAAGCGGGTGATCGATACGATTTTACGGGAACTTTAATTGTTGTTCCTGATGTTGGGGCGTTGTCTTTACCTGGAGCTAAGACCCAAATGAATTCGCGGCATAAAAAAGGGGATGATTCCGAGGGAATTCGAGGGTTAAAAGCTTTGGGGGTGAGGGATTTACATTATCGGATGGCTTTTTTAGCGTGTAGTGTTCAACCGACGAATCCGCGTTTTGGGGGAGTTGAAATGCCTTTAGAAGATGTTACACCGGAAGATTTAAAACAACAAATGACCGAGGGGGAATGGAAGCACCTTTATGATATGTCCCATGATAAGAATTTGTACTCAAATTTAATAAGCAGTTTATTTCCGAGTATTCACGGTAACGATGAAGTAAAACGGGGGATTCTTTTAATGTTATTTGGAGGTGTTGCGAAAACAACCATTGAATTAACAACGTTAAGAGGCGATATAAATTGTTGTATCGTCGGGGACCCAAGCACGGCAAAATCGCAATTTTTAAAACAAGTCTCGGAATTTTCTCCAAGGGCTGTTTATACATCGGGGAAAGCTTCATCCGCGGCCGGTTTAACAGCTGCGGTTGTTCGAGACGAAGAAACCGGCGATTTCGTAATAGAAGCGGGTGCTTTAATGTTGGCCGATAACGGGGTTTGTTGTATCGATGAATTCGATAAAATGGATCCAAGGGATCAAGTTGCTATTCACGAAGCGATGGAACAACAAACGATTTCTTTGGCAAAAGCAGGCGTTCGAGCCACTTTAAACGCGAGAACCTCAATTTTAGCGGCCGCTAATCCAATTGGGGGTCGATATGATCGAGCTAAATCACTCCAACAAAACATCGCATTAAGCGCACCGATTATGTCTCGTTTCGATTTATTTTTTATCCTCGTTGATGAATGCAACGAATTAGTCGATTATGCCATTGCAAGAAAAATCGTTGATTTACACAGTAACGTTGAACAAATCGTTGAGAAAGTTTACAGCAAAGAAGAAGTTCTTCAATACATCACGTTCGCGAGGAAATTTAAACCGGTCATTAACGAAGAAGCCGGCGAATTATTGGTTAGATTTTATCATAAATTAAGATTGAGGGATTCAACAACGACCGGGAAATCAACGTGGAGGATTACGGTGAGACAATTAGAAAGTATGATTCGATTAGCAGAAGCTATGGCAAGGATGGAAATTTCGGATCAAGTTCAGTCAAAACATGTTAAAGAAGCTTATAGATTGCTAAATAAATCGATTATTCGCGTTGAGCAACCCGATATTCATTTGGATGACGAACAAAACGAACCGATGGGCGGGGAAGAAGAACCAAACAACCAAAATGAAAGTGTTAACGAAGATACGCAAGTTAAACGGAAGTTAATTTTGAGCTTTGAAGAATATAAAAGTTTAAGTAATATGATTGTGGTTCAAATGAGGAAGGAGGAATCGAGATTAGAAGAAGGTAATTAATTTTATTATTAATTACTCCCTCTGTCCAGAAATAAGTGTCCAATATCGATTTTTTTTTTAAATTTTTTTTTAGGCTGTCTTGCTTTTAAACGTTAGTTGTCGTTTTGACAAGTACAGTATAAGTTTTTCGTCCAAAAAACACGACTGTACGTAAAATTTACGTGTACTTATTTATTTATTTCTTTATTAGCACCACAACATATAAAGAATACAATAGTATATTAAAAAACAAGTTTCGTAAGACACGCTTGAAACGCACGAATTCAAGTTGGATTTTTAATGAATGAGTGCTTTAAGTCTTATGAAACGTGTTTTTTATGCTATTTTTTGTAATTCGCGTTTTTATCCTTTTTTTTAACAAAAATAAAATAAATTTTGACAATGAAGGGAAATAGGTATGCAGCAGGTGGTAACACCGTAACACTTATTTTTATTTATTTATTTATTTAATCTGCCCAAAAAGAAATATACATATAAAGCATATACATATCATACACATACAGTGCGCGGCAAAATTATGGAACATATTCAATAAATTGATAACAAATTTTTTTTTGCAAAAAGGCCGAAACGGGTCAATTTTGATTAATCATAACACACATTATGACACCATATTCACTTCCTGATAATCATTTTTTATGAGTTATGACGTCATCGACATTTTTTTTAAATGGCACCATATGCATTTGTTTACAAAATCTGAAAGTATATATTTCTCTGCGAGTAACGATGTAAATATCGATATGGGTTACATCAGGAAAATTTTGAGAAAATTAGCTTTAAAGGTACAAATTATATTTTTTTTTCTGAACGTAAAAATAGCATTACCCATGGGTAACCATGGAAACGCTTTGTTTGGTTTTAATAATGTCTATTCAAAAACGTCAAAATTAGTTTTGTGAGTGTTTAATTGAATTGAAACAATTTTTATAGCGATTAATTCCTGTATTTTTGCATTGTTTTCTGTGTTGTAATTGTTTGTTTGTATTTTTTTTCTGTTTTATATTGTTTAGTTTTGTATTAGTTATTTTGCGTTATATTCTGATTGAGATTGTTATTTGTTGTTATTTTTTACCGTGTTCTGTATTCATTAGTCCAGTTTTGTTCAATATTTGTTACTGTTTTGTTTTTATTTTTGAGCATTTGTTGTTACGTATTTATTCTAAAATAATTATGGCTCATTTAAGTGAAACCCAACGCATAGAAATTTTAATTCTTATTGGATGTGGAGATAAAACCCGAACACAACAAGAGATATGCAATTTGTTTAATGCAAAGTACCCTGACAGAGTTATTAGTAGATCAACAGTTAGCAAAATTGACAAGAAATTTAGAGAAACTGGACATGTTAAGCACATTGCACATGCTGGACGTTCTAAAATCAACGAAAATGTGAAACTTAATATTTTGTTAGCTGTTGAAGATGATGCCCATAGTAATTCGAGACAAATTGCAGCGGATCATCAAGTTTCTCAGCGATCTGTACTACGTGTGCTACGAGCAGAGATGTACCATCCCTACAAAGTGCAGTTAGTGCAAGAACTCAATGAAGATGACACAGATCGCCGCATGGAATTCTGTGAAATTATGCAGAATCGATGTGACCGTAATCCACTCTTTATTTACAACGTTTTATTTTCGGATGAAGCTACATTTTGCCTGAATGGCACAGTAAACCGACAAAATTGCAGATACTGGAGTAACGAAAATCCTCATTGGATAAGCGAGGTACATACCCAATACCCTCAAAAAGTGAATGTATGAGCAGGCATAATTCACAATAAAATCATTGGCCCTTTCTTCTTTGAACAAATTCTGACAGGTCAACGATATCTGGAGTTTTTGAGGAATGAACTGATGCCTGTCATTTTAGAAGCATTCCCAAATAATAATAACCCCAACTTACTGGACGACAATATTTGGTTTCAGCAGGATGGTGCACCTCCGCACTTTGCACATCCTGTTCGCGAATTTTTGAATAATAGTTTCCCTGAGTGGTGGATTGGCAGACGCGGGCCGATAGAATGGCCCTCCAGATCCCCAGATCTTACACCCCTTGATTTTTTTCTATGGGGTTATCTAAAATCAAAAGTGTATGCTGAGAAACCACACAATGTAGACGCATTAAAAAATTGTATTAGCGCTGAAATTCGTAATATTAGTCCGCAATTTATTTATAATACTTTGAAAGAATGTATGAATAGGTTTGCTTATTGTCAAGAAGTGGGTGGAGGGCATTTCGAACAATTGATTAAATGATTAGAATCAGAATTTATTTCTTTTTTATAACATAATTCATATTCTACGGACATTAAATAACTTTAAATATTAAAACTTAAAACCTTACACATTAAAACTTAAATTATTAGTGTTTTTTAATACAGAATAAAAAATTAAAGAACCATGACAACGTACATGGTTACACAAGGGTAATACTATATTTTTGTTCGAAAAAAAATAAAATTTGTAAAATAACTAATACAAAACTAAACAACATAAAACAGAAAAAAAAATACAAACAAACAATTACAACACAAAAAGCAATCCAAAAATACACGAATTAATCGCTATAAAAATTGTTTCAATTCAAATTAAACACTCACTAAACTAATTTTGCCTTTTTTGAATAGACATTATTAAAACCAAACAAAGCGTTTCCATGGTTACCCACGGGTAAGGCTATTTTTACGTTCACAAAAAGAAATAAAATTTGTACCTTTAAAGCTAATTTTTTCAAAATTTTCCTTATGTAACCCATATCGATATTTACATCGTTGGTCGCAGAAAAAAATATCCTTTCAGATTCTGCAAACAAATGCATATGGTGCCATTTAAAAAAAATGTCGATGACGTCATAACTCATAAAAAAATGATTATCAGGAAGTGAATATGGTGTCATAATGTGTGTTATGATTAACCAAAATTGACCCGTTTCGGCATTTTTGCAAAAAAAAATTTGTTATTAATTTATTGAATAATTTTGCCGCGCACTGTATATATAGGGTACAGCATAGCTGATTACTAGAAAACTAGAAAACCAAAAATAAATACATATATATCAAAGTAATAACCAACAAAATAAAAATAAAAATAATTATAAATAAAAATAATTAAACTTAACATTTTGATTCTTGTTCCTCAAGAAGCCTGCGCTTCAAGGTGCATTTAAAAGATCTATTAGATTTCAACTGAAAAACATCTGAAAAGCAATTATAAATTGTAGGTGCTCTGTACGCAAAGCTACCACAAAATTTAGCAGATTTATGTTTGGGAATCGTCAACAACTTCGTTTGTCTTAGATTAACATTATGTATTTGCGATCTTGGTACTAAGATACAATATAAATAATAAGGCAATTTGTAAAATATTACATTGTATAACATAACAGTTAGCAAGAGTGTACATCTAGGTTCCATTTTTAAGATAGAATATCTTATGTAATAGGGGGTAACATGTTCTCTACGATCAATCGAGTATGAAAACCTAAGTCCGCTGTTCTGAAGTATTTGAATACGATTTTTTAAAGTAGCTGATAGAAAATTGTAGTAAACGTTACTACAGTAATCAAGTTGACTTAGAATTAAGGAGTTAACAAGTCTCCATTTCAATTGTGGTGACAACAATGACTTAAATTTATATAACGATTTTAACTTATAGTAGCACACACCAATTTTCTTATTTACATGTTCCGCAAAATTAAGATTACTGTCGACAGTAAGACCTAAGTTGTTGGTCGATTCAGAGAACGCTAAGACAGTTCCATTGAGGTGTATAGGAACCGATAAATTATCGATTGCTCTTCTGCGAATGTTGGCCGACTCGACACACATACATATAGCTTTTTTCGCGTTAACAATTAACCAGTTAACAGAACACCACTCACAAATATTCTTTAAATCAGAGTTAAGCAAGCGCACCGTGTCATCAACACTAATAATATCACAAGAGATGTAAATCTGCGCATCATCCGCGTATTGATGAACCGAACAGCTCGTCACTACATTTGGCATGTCTGCCGTAAATAAGTTGAATAATATAGGACCCAAAACACTTCCCTGTGGAACACCTTGCTTGACTAGGATACCGCTAGATATATTACCATTAATCTTTGTATGTTGAGATCTGTTCACAAGATATGACTGGAACCAATGTAAATGCTTGGCTATTAGAAGTTGATGATTGATGATATCAAAAGCCTTACTAAAGTCCAGGAATACAACGAAGGTAACTCTTGAGGCATCAATGGCACAGCACCAGTCGTTCACAATTTTAGTTAACGCGGTCGTTGTGCTATACTTCTCCCGAAATCCAGATTGGCATCGTGGGAGTAAATTAGTATGATTCAGGTGATGTACTAGCTGTGAAGCAACAATCTTCGAGTGACGTAGCATGGCTCACTTTAGGTAGAGGTGTTACTAGAGCGATCTTCCATTGTTTCGGATAAACTCCGTATATTAGTGAGAAGTTCATTATGTGAGTGATTTCTTGGAGGCAGTACTCCAATACAAGTTTATCATTTTCAGATCGACTGCATCCAAACCACAAGCATTTGATTTTATCGTGCTAAGCTTATTTTTGATGTCTGTGTCGTTCACCACATCGAAACCAAAACAGTCGTTGCCACCCAAAATATATGGTTTATTAGAATGAAGGTTGTGCAACGACAAAAAAGGTGAAGGAATAATATTAGCGAAATAATCATTTATTAGCTCTGGATCTTTAAGTGATTCGTCGATTGTCTTGGTGTTCTTTGAGTGCACCTGATTGGTGTGCAGTAAGTGCCACAATTTTGAGGGATTATTGACGTTACTATTTATCTCTGCCTCAAAAAAAGCTTTCTTTTCGTTACGTATTGCCAAAGTGACATAGTTTCTGATATCGGTATAGTACCTTCTGTGGTTGCTACTACCAGTACGCGAAAACTTTTGGTAAGCTTTTTGCTTTAATTTGATCATCTCTTTGATCGTAGGGGTAATGTATGGACGTGATTTTCGAGTAACAGTGAAATCCTTCACTGGAGACAAAGAGATTATTAATTCATTTAGAATTGTAACCTTGACATCAATGTCCTCCGTCAGATACACATCACCCCATGGTAGATGGGATGCATGCATCTCAGTTCATGGTTGAAGTACTTATAGCTTCTGCAAATAAATCGCTGACATTGTGAGCGTATACCAGGAACATCAATTCGACAAAAAATACATTTATGATCAGTCGAAGTTAACATATCTCTCGCACCAGCTTCGAGAGCCTGCGCTCCAATTGGTATACAAATGATATCAATTAGTGATTCAGTAGATTCCGTAACCCTTGTGGGACATTTTATTACTTGTTTTAGGTTGAAAATGTCGAGTATGGGACTTAGTCCATTTACCTCTGGATTTGCATACGGAAAGAATCGAACGTTCGCATCTCCAACTAGTATAACGTTGTTGAAGTCAGTATTAATTGTAGATAGGACATTTTCAAGTTCGACCAGACATCCAATTCCAGCGGATGGGGGTCGATATATTAATCCAAATGCATAGGTTTCATAACAGTGCGTAAAACCCAACCATAACTGCTCAAGATCCGAGACATTTACATGAGAGATATCAATCTTTTGGTACTGAATAGAGTTGTGGACGTACCAGAGTAAACCTCCGCCACGCGTCCCACGTTCGGATCTCACTATGTTATAGTTATTAATAGAGATTAAAGTGTCAGGAAGGTCAGACTTCAACCATGTCTCCGATATACCGAATAAATGAAATTCATTATCGGAATCAAAGTTGAAAACATCATCAAACTTGGGAAGCAATGATCTTATGTTTATATGACCGAAGTACAGTGATCTGTTATTAAAATGGATGGGCGTCAAGCTGTCGTCGTTGCTGTAGGTCTTGAAAATAGAAATTTGAATTGACAATTAGAAAGTGTCAAAACACAAAATGTATTCACCTGAAAAAAATGTTTCATGTACACCTCCCAAAATAAGAGAAATTGCTCAGTGTTCAATGTCCTCATCATTATGGACCTTGTATTCGATGCTAAGAACGTGTTTAAGCTTCCATAGACAAAACTTGTCACATTGACAACTAGAAAAATTAATGACCCAATGTTACCAACTTGAACTGGTTCCATAAAATGTTACTAAATCTCATTACGACATCGGATGGTGTAACGAATCTCATTACAGCACTCGTTTGAGTACTGTTATAGCTTTCATTACCGTCGCGAATTACAAAAAAAAAAAATAACAGAACTGCCAATAACAGGACAAAGTCAAGGTCCACAAGTACCTTGTTTTTCATTGGCCCTACCGAGGAGTTATAAAAACTGAAGTAATATAATAATTAACAAAAATTCAAATTAAATTTATTATAAGCGAAGAAGAATCAAAAGGAAGGAATATATAGAGGTAGATGCAAAAATTTATTTATCTACTGTTCGCACAGACATGTTTTAAATGCCTTGAAACCCAGCACACTCTCCTGCTTTATCGAATCCGCAATTTTGTTATAAACATTCGGCATACAATACGAAAAAGATCGTTTAAATAATTGTAAACAATGTCGGGGTATCGTTAGTGTATGCCTATGCCTAACGTTGATGTTATCAACATCGTGTGGGGATTTCTACAGAATCACTTTATGATAAAAACACGCTTTGCGAAGGGTCCGGCGCCTGGGCATATTCAGGCAAGGAACCCAATTTAGGATATGTGAAGTACGTTCACGTCTCTTTATTCCATATATAAAACGCAAGCAGGAATTTTGTACCCGTTGGATTTTAGCAATAAACACTAATCAATACACGAGTCGTAAACAACATCACCGTAATTAAATATAGATAGCACTAAGGCATCACACAAACGTATCTTCAACTGATGGTCTAAAAAATGATGACCCGAATATAAAAGTGTCAATGTTGCGTACGCTCACTGAAGCAAGTTATTTATATGTTTACTAAATCTCAAATCAGAGTCGACAACCAAGCCCAAGTTTCGCGCGTCAGTTACCACATTTAGCATTTGACCATTTACACATATACAAGGGGACACAGTGAAACAATTAGGAACACCTCCACACCCAAAAACAACAACCGACGACTTCGAAGGATTGATCACAAGGCAGTGCCTAACCGCGAGCGTGATTAGGTGATTCTGATCTTTATTTATATTATCTCGTGCAGCCAAAACATCCGATTTAAAAAAGCTGTAATAGAGCTGCGTATCATCAGTATACATATGAACATTACAGAACGAGAGTCGGCTATACAAATTCGCAATGTAAACAAGATAAAGTATTGGGCCCAAAATAGTACCCTGTGGCACTCCTGATGTGATGCTACCTGGTCTAGACAATTTATCGTTTAAAATCAACTAATTGTAATCTGTCGCAGAAGTAGCTTATAAACAAGCATATAGCTGCATCTGATGAATGAAGAGTTGCCGATAGAGACCATGTTCCCGATGAGCATGAGGAAGAGTTGTATCAAGCCGACCTAGAATGTGCCTGTAAACCCAAACAAAAAAGAGTTTTCAGTGACTCAGGCAAACAGTCTCATAACAAAAAATGTAGATCTGTTCCTATATTTAGGAAAAAATTGTCACGTATGGAAAAGTGCTCCCGTAGTTAACTCAGGCGGTAAAACTACAGCTAAAAATATTTTATATATTTGAATTGAGACTATTGCTTCTTTCTGCAGTTCTAAAAAATAATCATCTATCAGCCAAGCTTTTGTTTGATGCAACCTATTTGTGTGAGACATACAGAGCAACAATGAGTAGAGAAAGTCAATTTCGCCCCAATTTCCAACATCTGGGATATTTTTATTGCTAACTGTACAGTCAATTATAAACATGCCCATAAATATATATGCCCAATAAATCTAATAAATGTGGCATCAAAATAGTGATTCTCTGAGGTGTTGAAAGGAGATGGCCTCTTTGTTTTTTCTACAAAATGCTCAACATTGCAGCAGTTAATTCCTATATCATACATAACCATAATACAATAAAAAGAGGACAGAAACCATTATCAAGGCAAGAATTTGTTCTTAAACTCCAAGAACAACGTACCAGACCATAGCAACAAGAAAGGCTACAAAATTACTCCTCCCTGTCAAGAAAATTAGAAGACTATATCAAGTTTTACAAGACAAACAACATACCGTTAGTATTTTGGGGTTAAGAAAATAATGGGAAAGAGGGAAAACATTTTGACAAGAGACGGCCGTAAAAGAACAAACTTAAACCCCAACACAAGCCATTTATTATGCGTTACTGGAATTGAGTAAGAATAGCAAACTGAAACAAGGCTCAATTAACATTTCCGTAAAAATTGTAAGCCGAATTTGGCATCAAGCCCGAAAATCGTTAGTCGATGGTGCTGAAGTAGCAGATGTAAAGTCACCAAAAAAGGACGAATTGGTCGAAAACCGAGAAATATTAAGACGGCGCTAATAAAGTCAGTACTATTACATAATCGACGTACTATTCGTTCGTTAGCTTCTTATATTAACGTACCAAAATGTACGGTTCATAATAGACTGAAATCAGGAATATTACAACGTCACTCAAATGCAGTCAACCCTTTCCTTACAGACTCCAATAAAATTGAAAGACTGAAGTATTGTCTGTCAATGCTTAAACCAAAAAGTTTAAATGCAAAAGCTCCCGAATTCATCGATATGTATGATCGAATGTATGACGTGTACTACCTAGTTGAAGGCGAAGAGGAACCAGCAAAAGTAAGCATTTTCTCACAAAAGTAATGTTCTTAGCCGCTGTAGCTCGTCCACGTTGGAATCATTCTGAAAACAAGAACTTGGATGGAAAACTTGGCTTTGGCCTTTTGTGTGTTTGGAACCTACTAAACAGAGCAGTAAAAATCGGACCATTGAAACGAAAGTAGTGGCATTAGAAACCATGTCGCTAGAGAAGAGTATAAGAAAATGATTATTGGAAACCCGAAATTGGCAACAAGTTTGAAGCAAAATGGCCAAGATCTGGTCGTCGCCAAACACATTCTTCCTGGTGACAATGACTTTAATGAAGCTTGAAATAGAACTGAGTTTAAAATCAAAATGTTATGTCAGCCACCCAATTGTCCCTATACAAACGTCTTAGATTTAGGCTTTTTTAATGCAATTCAATCATTGCAGCAACAATCGGCTTGCAAAACTGTAGACGAATTAATTCTTACTGTTGAAAAAACCTTTTCCGAATTGAGTTGGGATACTTTGGTTTTCCTTTCGCACCAACAATGTATGGTAGAAACCATAAAAGTAGATGAGATGGATACAAAGTGGTATATGAATAAAGATCATTTACAGAGATTTTGATTTTGGGCTTTATCAACATATAAAAAACATCATCAATTCAGTTTAAATACTTAAATGACCGTCAAAAGTTTCTTAGAAACGATATTTGTAGTTAAGTTTCAATAAATTATTTTTAAGTAAATCAGACACATATTTTTGGACAAAAAAAAATCTATTTCGGACGCTTATTTCTGGTCGGAGGAAGTATTAATTATAAATTAATTAATTTTTATTTTAAAGAGGGAAAAGGTGGTGTTCATCGAAGTAATGTTATCGAATGGTATTTAAATCACGTCGCCGATCAATTAGAGTCTGAAGATGATGTTATGGAGAAGAAGCAATTGATTGAGAAGGTTCTCGATCGATTAATTTACCATGTAAGTAATAATAAAAATTAAAAAGAATCGTTTTGAGGCTATGTTTCTGTTTTTAGGATGAAATAATAATTCCTTTAACCAAAGTTGGCTTAAAAGGCGATTCTCAAGATGAGGAGGAGGATGATCCTTTACTCGTTGTTCACCCAAATTATATCATTGATCAATAATTTTTTACAAAATAAATAACTTTTAAATCGTTTAATAAGGATATTTATTAAGGTATTTTTGTACAAGGATTCTGCAATTTATTTTGGGGGTTTGGGAACAATTTTTTTTCTCCAGTTTGGATATAATTTCTTTATCGAGATATCTACAAAGAAAAATGATGGGAAATTGAGGGATTAATTTAATCTAAAAATAATCTTGAAAAGTTTATTAGCGTCCACATTTTTAATTTATAAGCATGTCAAAAATATTAATTCCGTTTACAACAAAAAGATACAATAAAAATAAATCGTGATTCTTATAAATTAAAAAATTAGATAATATCACAATAATTAATTAGTTTGGAAATAAATCAAAAAACAAGTTGACTAGGTTGAGACTCCCTTAATACATAATATAAATAAATTACAACAATGAATATATAAATAATCACTAATATCACTTGTGCAGAAAGGAAACAACTTAATAATACTGATGCTTTTTAAGGTTGTATCACCTTGCAACAAAAGCTAGATTAAGTATTTTTTTTGTTGTAATACTGAGTTGAATGAACACAAACAAACTCTGACTAAGCAAAATTGGTAACGTCGTTTATGAATTATCTAAAAATAAATTCATTTTTATCGTTTTAATAAACTGGTTTTGCTGATTTTGGAGAAGGACGAACTCTAAAAAAGTTTTTTAATTAAGTCATGTACGTTAGATGATTCAAAAATAATTAATAAAAAAGATATATCTTACCTATTATAATTATTAACTTCTATAGTATTTCTAGCTGCTTTATTAAATCTTCCTTCAAGTTCTGTTTTGGAAACACCACGCATTGAAAAACCGTGCGGCGCCAATTTAACAACGATTTTATTGTTTTCTTGATCTTGTTTTATAACATTTTTTACAGCCGCTTTAACCTGCGGACAAACCGTTGGTCTTACATAATCCTGAGTCGTACGAATTGGCATATCAAGTTTTAAATCTAATACATTTTCAGCCTACAATCAAATCATTATTAATTAAATCATTATTAGTTTAAAAAGTTACTCTATATCGTATTCCAGCGGAAGGTATTGCATGAGTAATAGCATAATCAGAAATAGGCCTTCGATAATCATGAGCCAACGGTCGATCACCAGGCCGGAAGATTTTCTTTTCTTTCTTTAAAAGCCAATTATCTGAATTTTCATCAAAATACGCTAAATTAATTAACCTCGAACGTTCTTCAGCTGGGACAAAATTATCTATTATTAAAAATTTTTGACGTAAAGTCCTACAAATAATTTTTGTAATAATAAAAATACTTTTTAATCAAAAATTTACATAGCAGCTTCGTCATTTGATTCTGCCAAATCTTGTCGTTCTTTTAAATAAGCCGTGTGGTTATCTTTAATTTCTTGCCGCATCGATTGCAATTTTCCGTGCAAACGTTTCAATTTTTCCCGTTTAAACTCGACTTCTTGTTGGAGATTTTCAAACACTTGTTTTAATTCTAAACAGGATTCTTCTTCGAGTTCTAATTGTTGTTGCATTTCAATTTCTCTTTTCTTAAAAAAAAAATAATTAAATAAAAGGAAACCTTGAAATTATTTAATAATGATTAAGATAAATAAGCAAATTGAAGTGGAATTAATTCGAAATTTAATCTAAACTTGCGGTTTTAATTAAAAAAATAAATAAATAATCTTTATCTCAAGGTTTTTTCCCGTGTGAAGGTTTTTTTTGTGTATCGATTTGAATGATTAATATCATTAGAAAGATCTCGTAAAGTAGAGTCTAACATAGTTTTAGGTCGGTATCTACAAAATACGCACAACTCTTCCAAACTATTTTTCCAAATATCATGGGCCAGCTACAAGCATTGCTTACATTTCAATTCATTATCAACCTCTTCAGCGCAATACAGACATTTTTCCTTTAATGAGTCGGGGTTTTTTTTGATAAAGTTTCAATAATTATTTTTGTGTATAAATCTGCATTTAATGCTTTAAATGGTTTATTTGATAATATAGTCAATAAAATGACAGACAAAAACTCCACACAACTGTAACTATCTGCTTGTAAAGGATAATCTACCTTTCTAAGTTAATACGTTGCCCAACGGTGTGGTTTTGAAATTTGTTTTAAATGTTCCTGGATGTTGTAAATGACCGTTTCGCCCAAGTCTCTTCTGGCACTTTGTTTGACTTTGCGTTTATTGCACATCTCGGATTAAGTTATATTTATTAGTTATTATACTCTATTTTTTAATTCGGAGGAGTGTTTTCAAAGTGAAGCGCCAAAAAAGAAGGGTATTGGTCAGTTTTAAGTAAAAATTACACTAGGAAAATTTGAGATGTTGCCGACCGCCTAGAAACATTCGGATTTAATCGCACGTCTCTCAGTATAGCTAAACCCGAATGATTCTATTTCTTGATCTTGTGTTAGTTCTAGTGTAACACTAGACCTAGAATCTAACTAACGCTACCTACCACTGCCACTAGAACTAACACTGGACTGACAACTAGACAACTAAACTAATTCTAGGTCTTGCGTTAGTTCTAGTGATAGTGCTAGTGTAAAACGGTGGTATCCTATTCTGCTGTCTATTGGGAGAAATTGTAATACGCATTTATACCGGCAATATTTAACAACAAATTAAAAAAGATGACACATGGTAATCTTTTAGTAATGCAGTTATCGTGTTAAGTGTCACACAATTTGTTCAGCATGTCAACTTCAACTTTGGTCGAATTATAATCTATTATTATTTCTGTCATCGTATATCGTGGAATGGAAAAGAACGGCTTTAATTTTGAGTGGTACATAAGAAATTAACATTTTATTTGTTGAAATCCAAATAATGTCGAATAACCGACTCGACTTTTATTTGGTAAGAATTCTGATTGGATTTCTCGCTAGTTCTTTATTATTGTTCCAGGCAGTGTTATTTTCTTCTGTAATGGATAAACTACTAGAGCAACGCTAGTATAGTAGTTGTTAGTGTCATTTCTGTTAGAATTTTCTATTGTTTCAACTAATCTCTTTACAAAATCCATCGGTTTGTTAGATACCATATATGGACCATCTGGTTGCTTACCACAATAAATTTTTAAGTTGACAGAAATTGAAAACGCGCCCGCTCGAAAAATATTAAATCTTTGCATGTATGGAATAATTCTATAAACTCACGGAAAACCGAAAAAATTGAAATATTGAAAAGATGAAGAAAAAATTTCGATGCCGATAAAATTGTCATTACGGACCTGTATTTTTCAAAAACGTATTGTACAGGGTTCCCCATAATAGACTACCCATTTTATTTTATTAATAAATTCCCTATGAGATAACTAAATAAGTTTTTCTCTGTGGGAATATCTTCTGTAGTCTTTGGGATTTAAGTTAATTATTAATCAAGTAGTCGCCTGTCACAAATAAGTTTTAAATTATTAATTATTATTATCGAGATAATATTCGATATTATTTTTAGTTTCGTCATTTTTTTTCAACATCTGTTTGAACTTTCATGGATTACTCAGTCCAACAACGTGTGTTTTGTGTAGAAACTTACATTAGAAGCAATTCGATAGAAGAAGTTAGGCGTGCATTCCGGCGTCAGTTTAATAACAACAATAGGGGTCACACGCCAAATCGTAAAACTGTTAAGTTATGGGTTCGTCATTGGCGTGAAAATGGTTCTGTACAAGATTTGAAGAAGCCTGGACGTCGAAGAACAATTCGTACACCAGAAAATATTGAACGAGTTAGAATTGCGTTTACAAGAAGTCCTAAAAGGTCTGCTAATCGATAAAGCCTTATCCTAGGAATATCAAAGGGAAGCTTAGATCGAATTATTCGAAAGGATTTAAAATTTCATCCCTATAAGTACCAAATGGCACAGCACCTTAGCAATCAAGATAACGAAGCAAGGTTAGCATTTTGTCAAGAATTTTTGGATTTATATCAAGGAGCAATTCACAATCTCCTAATGAGCGACGAAGCAAATTTTTATTTGAACGGCATGGTTAATAAACAGAATTTTAGATACTGGTCAAATGAAAATCCTCGTGAAATCTTTACACAGAACCTCCATAATCCAAAAGTTATTGTGTGGTGTGGAGTAGGATCTTTTGGTATTATTGGTCCATATTTTTTTGAAAATGAAAATAACCGCGCTGTAACAGTAACATCCGAGCGCTACGTAAACATTCCTCATTCCAGAATTAAATAGACGAGGATTACTAAACAATCCCTTACTATTCCAACAAGATGGGGCAACAGCTCATACCGCCAGAAACTCAATGAGGGTTCTGCGAGAAATGTTTAATGGTCGACTCATTTCTCGATTCGGAGATTTGCCTTGGCCTTCGAGGTCCCCCGACTTAACGGCACCCGATTTTTTCCTGTGGGGATATTTAAAAGCCAAAGTGTTTGCGATTCGTCCAGGTACAATCGAGGAACTCAAAGTCAAAATTCGTGAAGAAGTTGAAGGAATAGACGAAGGTTTGCTACGCCGTGTAATGAACCACTTTTTATCTAATATTGAAAAATGTGTTGAAGTTGGTGGAGGTCAATTAGAAGACGTGATTTTTAAAAGTTAGAATTAAATTAGCCAAATATTTATAAGTTATCATAAATCCCAAAAAGTTTGTTGTAATTTAGTATAATAAAAAGTTTGTTTTGTTAACTAAAAAAAATTTAATTCAAATTTCAAAATGGGTAGCCTATTATGGGGAACCCTGTATATCCCTAAATACATCCCATAATATAAATACGGCCTTATAAATCATCAATTTTCAATCAAATTTCTTGTCTTTTATACCGTTTTTTGCCATAAAGACAATAACAATATTTTTTTTGTTAATTTTTTTTTATTATGTTGAAAATACATACATAGTTACACGAATTCTTTAGCGTTAAATCCTTTAAATGCATAATATAAGGACATACATTTAAAAAACGAAAATTATCATAAATTTTATGACAGCGCGCCCGCTCGAAGGTTAAAATAATATACAGGGTGGTTCAGTTTTTAATTGGGAAACTTTACTAGGATGTAGCACTTGTCAAAATAACACCAGTTTTTTTATATAAACATAAGGTTGTAACTCTTTTGATTTCGATCTATGACCGATCAAACTTGAGCCAAAAATTTACGTTTTCTTTTGTATTTCGGCTTTAAATAAACCGTAGAATTTGAAACTTTGTACGTATTTATTACTGGTTAAGACCTTATTTTCAAGCATACTTTAAACTTCCCCAGCGTCCTCTAAGGCGATAAAATTCACCACCAACTTGATTTTTTTTGTAATAAGAACTTTTTAACGCTATGGAATATTAACATAAAAAAATATGGGTTGTAAAGCTCATTCTTTAGTGGTACTTTTTGTCTTTTTAGTATTTTCCTTAAAGTTAATAGTGCCCGTGTAAAAAAATAAAATATCGTGCCTTGTACCGCTATGTGCCGCCATGTTTAACTAAAAATTATTTTAAAAGTTGGCTCTGAGAACTTGTAAGTTTCATTTTCGGTGAATCCTCATAATTGTTGATGATTATTAATAATTTTTGACTGTTATTAAGAAAGAGTATTAATTTGTTAATGTTATTTACAACAACGTAATTTGTTCAGACAGACATTCATCTTATTTATTGTTTTTGTTATGAAAATCACAACTTCCATAGCTAGCTATAAAGTTTTTTTACTAATAGCAGCGCTTTACAGTACAATGTAGCATATTTTATTTTTTTCGCTAAAACTATTATCTTTAAGGAAAATACTAAAGAAAAAAAAATTACTAGTAATGAATAAGCTTTACAACCCATATGTTTTTATATTAATAATAAATGGCGTTAAAAGGTTGTTATAAAAAAAATCAAAGGGGTTGTGAATTTCAACCCTTGAGAGGGCGCTAGGGAAGTTTAAGGTATGGTTGAAAATAAGGTATTAACTAGTACATACAAAATTCCTAATTTTACGGTCTACTTGTACCAGAAATAATAGATAAAGGGCAAATTTTTGGTTCAACTTTGACAGCTCATAGCTCGAAAACAAAAGTGTTGCGACCCTATGTTTATATAAAAAACTTGTGTTATTTTGGCAAGTGCTACATCCTAGTAAAGTTTCCTGATTAAAAACTGCACCAGTCTGTATATTTATTTCGGTACGTCGTTATGGAACACTCTGTATGTATAAAAATATTTTCCGTTTATAGTATGGTAAATTTCCTACAACTTTTGTCTAAGGAGGAACTGTGTATCTCGTCTTCTTAATACCATTTATGTACATTGCCGCTTACGTGAGACACCTGTACAGGTGTCCCGTTATGGGTACGGAGCGGCTGTATCTCAACAACGGTAAGGCCTAGGGGTTTGGGAAAAAATACTTATAGGCAAAGTGGGTAAGAGAAATAGATGGAAATTATTTTGAAATTCGTAATTTGACCGCTAGGAGGCGTAACTGCCATAGAGAAACATAAAATTCTCGCTATCTCAGAAAGTTAGACGATGAGCTATAACTTTGACAACATAATTTAATAGCTTGGATAATACCGCATCGCTTTTGTTTTGCAATATTTCTCATATCTGTCATAATAAGGGAGGGGGAGGCCAACGCGTTTTCAAATGTTTACATTTTAGTATCTCCTGAACCATTCAACCAATTTGAATATTTTTGGTCTCGTTTGAAAGAGCATTTTATGCTCTTTTTAAAGATATTTTCAGTAAGACCGTTTGGTTTAAAACAAATAAGCTAGAGGGCGTTATCTGCAGCGATGACCTATTTTTGTGATTTTTGAAAAAAAGTTAAATGGAATGGTAATATTTACTTCACAGATAGTTAGTCACCATAAAATTTGCTAAATATTAGTGAAAACCGCATCTCGATATCGCCATCCGTTCTCGAATTATAGAAGAAAATGTTAAAAATTCGTATACCTCAATCTGATCACATTATCTTAACAAACAAATCACAGAGCATAAAAATTTATATATTTGTATATGAATATGACGTTTTTAATCATTTAAATACCGTTATTGTTAGAATTTCGTGCCGCCATTACTATGACATGATCTACAGGGGGAACCCTTTCCAAAAAGGTATCACACATTAATATGATTTTGCTTTTCAAAGCGCCATGTACATGTGGAAACAGGTCCGTGTATTGTTGCACTTTTCTAATTACCGATATAATTTAGCGACGACGAAAATACACTTTTGTGTAGAAGACAGTATACGCATTATGATTTGGTAATTATACCTGATATTATAGTTTTAAATTTTTGGGACTATAAAGTTAGAGAATTTTTTATGTATTTCACTGTTTTTGGTGTTCCCACCCAAAATATGTTAGGCTCTACTCTACAAGATCTTTCTAATGAGCTATTAATCATTAAAATCGATATACACAAACAAAAAATTTTTTTATGAATGGAATTTATGAGTAACTTCACACAGGTAGGTTTTTTTACCTTTCTAGCTGCAATTTCAGCTCTTTGTTGTTCTAACCTAACTTCATTCTCATTAACACTATCGATAATATTTTTTCCACCATGGACCATCTGTTTTTCGAGGGATTTTAATTTTTTTCCTAATTCATCAATTTCCATTTTACTTAATTCGAGTTGTTTTTCTTTTTCTTTTTTTTGTTTCACTTTCGATTCGTCATCTTCGCTATCGTCTTCGCTATTCAAGTCGTCTAATTCGGACTCGATATTCTCCAAATTAAACTTGCCGTTGCTTTTTTCCGCGATTAATTGCCTCAATCTTTCAATCTCTTGTTGTAACTCTAATAATTTTGCGTCCTTTATGTCTTCGTTCTTAACCGGTTGATTTTTAATTGATTTAGCGCGATAAGCATAACGTAAAGTGATTATAGTTTCGTCGTAATTCATACTTGCAGGGCCTATATTTGCGATCATAATCGTTTTACTGTTTCCCCCTAATGAATCTTGTAATAACCGTGTTAATTTTGAATCTCTGTAAGGGATATGAGCCGAATTTTCTGCTAAAGCATAAATGACGTTTCCCAGAGAAGACAGGGCTTTATTAATTTTGCTAGCTTCTTTTAAACGATCGCCGGTTGCGCCTGTTTTCGATTGGCGTTCGCTTCCCGCTAAATCAACCAAATTTAATTTCCCAACTTTCACTGATTTTTTTTCCGTTTCCGCCATCTCAATGGAAATTTGAAAAATTGCGTGTGAACGCGACGAATGCTCGTTCATATTCGTTGCGCCTGTGGTACGGTTATGATTTCCAACTTTCATCGCTTTTAACATATCGGCAGCGCTTTGACACGTTTGCGAATGCAAATGCGTTACAAAAACTCCTTGTCCAGCCATTTCTCGTAGTTCTAAAGGTTTTGTATTTTTTGATTTTAATAAATCTCGAATTTCTTCCATGTAAATTTCGAGGTAACGAACGGAAACGAGAAATTCCACGCCGGTTGTTCGGTTTATGTGCGACCAAATTTGTTCAAAAGCACGAGGAATTATTCCTTTATCATCTTCATCCTCATCGGTTCCTTCCATTGTGTAAGTTTTTCCAGTTCCTGTTTGGCCATAAGCGAAAACGCAACCATTATAACCTTCTAAAACGGAAGCCACCAGTGGACGTACAGTTTCATCATATAAACTTTGCTGTGTTGAGCTAATTACGAAAAAAAAATATGATTTTACATACTTTAAATACAGAACGCTTGCTTGCGATTTATTTTTGGCGTTGGAAGGTTTGAAAGAATTTCATATAATAATAATAATAATAATAACTTTATTCAGGCTTCATCAAGTACAAACTTAAAAAAAAAATATTATATAGGTATGTATAATCAAAGGTAAAGAAAATGATAAGTACATGTACAGGGTGGTTCAAATTCGATGTCCGAATAGGCTAACTCGAAAACTATAAGAGTTAGAAAAAAAGTAGCTTCCATGTCATGATCTCGTTTTTCGAGAAACTGCTAATGCGGAAAACCTCATAGCGCTATCGTCTTTTGTTTTTCCCCTAGAGGCCAAAATTGAAAATATCGTAAAACCAGTAAGTGCAATTATCTTCGTTATTATTCTTGGTGGAGTATTATAACTAAGACATTATATGGACACTTTTTTACAGAGAATTTGATGACGTAGACAAAAAATGGTATAAAAAAAGTTTATTTTTAACTTTATTCTAAAACAATAAGAAATAGACCTGTCAAACCCTATATTTTTGGAATCAGAAAAAAATAACGAATTTAATAAGCGAATAATCAGTGGTTGTTTCCATTTAAAAAAACGAACATTGTGATAATATCTCAAAATCTAAAATCGAAAAAATTTTTTTGACTACGTCATGAAATTCTCTGTAAAAAAGTGTCCATATAATGTCGTAGTTATAATACTCCAGCTATAATAATAACCAAGATAATTGCGCTTGCTGGTTTTACGATATTTTCAATTTTAGCCTCTAGCGGAAAAACAAAAGACGATAGCGCTATGAGGTTTTCGGCATTAGCAGTTTCTCGAAAAACGAAATCATGACATGTAAGCTACTTTTTTTCTAACTCTTATAGTTTCCGAGTTAGCCTATTCGGACATCGAATTTGAACCACCCTGTACATGTATATAAATAAAATACATTAAAGCCTGAATTTAGGCGGAGTTCAGGTAACACCTGTTCTACCACTCAAAACCAAATCAAAAACAATAATAAACTAAAAAAAAAATTCAATGACAACTGAGCACCGTCATAGGCTAATGTTGAACATGCACAATAGTTAGCCACACATACTATACTATAGAGTGTCCAAAACATATCATACAAGAATCTCATCCCCCGAGGCCACCAAGCACAAGCCCACAGTCACACACCCAAAACCCAGTCCCGCAAAGATTTCTTAAATCGGTTCAAGGGTAGACCCACTAAATGTTTAGGAAGATTATTATAAACAGATGTAATTTGATATGAGAAGCATCTCTTAAAAAATTTCAAACGATGGGAAGGAGGAGTTAACCTACCCCTGAACCGGATATTGACATTGTGTACGTCCGTTCTAAAGTTAATTCTGTCGAATAGATAAGGGGGGCTTCGCTCCGTAATAATCTTATAATAAAAACATGCTTTGTGAACATACCGATGCGACTTCATATTCATCCATTTAAGTTTCTTAAAAGCAAAAGAGACATGATCGTACTTTCTTAACCCAAAGATCAGCCGGACACAGGAATTCTGGAGCTTTTGAATTTTCTGTTGATGGCGGGAGTCAATAAATGAACCATAAATGTTGTCACAATAATTAAAATGTGATAAGACGAGAGAGTCACACAAGAGTTTTTTAACAGAATTATCAAGGCAATGTCGATTACTGAAAATCAATCTCAGAGAGCCATATGCCCGCTTTAACAGCATATTAACATGTTCCCTAAAGTTTAGTGACTCATCAATAATCAGGCCAAGGTTCCTAACAGATCCACTCAGAGGAAGAGGCACATTTCCCAGCGTGTGATAGAATCTGTCGATAAAGATTTTTTTCAATTTAGTAAGACCAAATAGGATCATTTGCGTTTTCCTTTCATTAATTCTTAGACAGTATTCTCGAGCCCCACTGACAATACTAAACAGATCACGCTTGAACTCATTAAGTCCTTCTTCAAAATGGCTTTCAGGGAAGGACAGGTAGATCTGAGTATCATCAGCATAATAATGAATTTTACAAAAATCAACAAAACTATTAAAATTTATAGTATAAATCTTAAACAGGGTGGGCCCCAATACCGAGCCCTGCTGGCACCCCAGACTCAATCTCCAAAGGGTCGGCACCAATATGTTTAAGAATGGACAGTAATAAATTATGGTTAAGTGTATCGAATGCCTTCGAAAAGTCCAGCAATCCTAACAGGGTCAATTTATTGGAGTCAGTAGCTATGACAATGTCATCAACTATGTTATTCAGAGCAGACTCGCATCCATGTCCCTCCCTGAAGCCAGACTGGATCACCGGAATTATGCGCTCGGAGTCCAGGAAGTCTATCAGCTGGCTGTTAACAATCTTTTCCAAGACCTTGGACAAGGAACACAATATACTTATGGGCCTCAAGGAAGAAAAATCAATGGGATTAGACACTTTAGGTACCGGAATGACAATCGACTTTTTTCACAGTGAAGGAAAAACACCCTCCAGTAGACAAGTATTAATTATGTTTACTATATGAGATAAAATTACAGGACAAGCCAGTTTAATAAAATGAATTCCAATACCATCCGCGCCGACAGCATTCGACCTTACGCCCCGCAATACATTCATGATAGAACTTTCGGAAATGAGGCTAAATTTAAAGATATTAGGGCCAAACTTAGAGTTATTGTAAACGTTTATCAGATTATCAACTCTACAATCACCAGAGCACTGGGTCTTCAAAAAATGGTCGTTTAATTCAGAACAATTTTTTAAGTTATTTGGCAAGGAATGATCCTGAAATTTTAGTAAATTCTTTCGACGAAGCACTTTCCATTTTGGATTTCCTGAGTGATATAGGCACGCTTCTCATTTTTAATAGAATTATTCACAAGATTCCTCAAATCCTTATAATAATTCCAATCGGCCAGACTCCTTGTTCTTTTAAATTTAGAAAGGGCTTTATTTCTTAAGTCCCGCATAAGCTGAACACTATCAGTAAGCCACGGGCATGGGACGTGGTCACCAGAAACCTTTACCAGCGGGGCAAATCTATCAATAGCCATAGTTAACAAACAATTAAATAAATCTACTTTCTCATCAATATCACGTAAGTAAACTATATTGTCAAAAGGAAGAGATCGCAAGAAGGCCAAAAAAAGGGACAGGTCAAAATATTTCAGAGATCTAACATACCTAGAGGAGGCAGTTGGCTCAAAGGATAAATTGAACTTGCAAGAAACGAGCTCATGATCACTCACATTGTGGACAGAAACAACATATGCCTCAACGATAAGTTTATGTAAGTTGCAGAAAATTGCATCAATTAGGCTACACTTAGTGGCAGTTATCCTAGTCGGCTGATCAATGGTTAATGACAGATCAAAGTTCCCAAGCATCGTCAGAAACTCATCGCAGTATGCGTCAGCCAAATCAAGCAAGTTAATATTGAAGTCACCACACAAGACAACCCAGGTTTTATATTGACAGCTCGTCAATATAAAACCTTTTCTTGTGCAATTCAGATCTATAACTGACACCTAAACAAATTTTTATTTTATTTATAGTGAAGGATATCCAGCATTGCTCAATTGAATTACTACCTTCCAGCAAAGTAGATTTCAATCCGTCCTGCACGTATATTGCAACCCCTCCCCCTCTACCAACACGATCCTGTCGATAGAGACGATGCTAACCAGATCGCTAGAGATATCTGCTGAGAGCCAACGTGACATACACAGTCAAAATGAGCCACGAGTGAACGGACATTCAGGTGAGCAACAGCCAACCCGCAAAAAGCAGCCATGAGAGAGAGACTCAAAAAAATTAAATAATAAAAAATAAAGCAACAAAAAAAAAATTAATAAATAAAAGAAAAATAATAATTCAAACAAGCCACTCTATAATAAGCATTCAGTAATAACGTACAAAAGTAATCCGCGAACAATATAAATTAGGGGAACTTAAATGGCTTAATATTCTTATAGGAGACTTCTCCACAGTTGTGTTTTTTACCATAATATTGTTCAGAGGGAAAAGCCTGAATATCTGTGCCGCAAAATTCAGTACCGCACTGATGTTCACAATTTGAATTTGAGATTCAGGGGGACTCTATCACCGCCCTTTCACCACACTGAACTATTCAAGAGGAGTTTTCACTATGAAATTGTAAAAGTGTACAATAATATACCCTCTGAAACAATCCAACTGGCAAGCATGTCCACCTTTAAAAAGCATATTTTTGGTGACTTTATTTGATCAACAAATGGCTCAGTTAAACTCTTAATTTTTGCGACTAATGGCAGCGCTGAAATGACTACAAGTACGACCCAATGTCCGCATTTGCTTCTTATGTTTTATTTAATTTAATTTTTGTTTTGTTTTTTTTCTCTTTCTTTTCAATTACTCTACGAATATCTAGGTTTAGTTTCGGGTTAAGTTGAGCAGTGCTTAGGCACTGAACTTCGCCTTTTCCTACCTTATATGCCATTTAATAATAATAATAATAATATATCTTTATTGTGCCTTCCACGGAATACAAATAACATTCTGTTTCATAATATAAATTAAAGAAGGAACACAATGGGCGCGTTCCAGACAAAGTCTGCTCATACCAACCCAGTTGGTTGCAAAGAAAAAAATAAAAATTAACCGAAAAAAAAAACATGAGAAAGAAAATAAAAGAAAAAAGAACATATGATATGAATTATAAGATACTTCAACAATTAAAGCAAAAAAAAAAACACAAATTTATACTGCCTTCACAAACTCCAACCTGCCAACGGTAAATATCCCAGCATCAGATATTATTCTCCCCCTTGCTGCTGAAACCACAGTCGCATCAAACACTTCTTGAATGTGCATAAGCTCAGAGTTCGCATATCACTTGGCAATTTACTATAAGATTTGTAAATGTGATAGCTGAAGCTTCTTTCAAATAGAAACGTTCGATGTTTTGGTGGATATATAGGATTGCTTAATCTCGTAACATATGGGTTTGTTGCCGGTTTGAACTTAATTTTTTTATACAGATATTCTGGCTTACATGAGATTATAATTTTATGGAAGAGACATAAGCTATGAAGGTCTCTTCTTTGTTTCATTGACAACCATTTTATATCTTTTAGCTTATGAGTAACTCTATCAAATTTTCTAATACCATAAATATACCTCAGACAACTGTTTTGCACTCTCTGTATGCGGTTAGAAGTTACCACATCAACAGCCGGGTGGTAGAGTGGCGCCATATAATTAAACTGGGATAGAACAAAAGACTCACACAGTTGCTTTTTTAGATTCACCGTAAGGTAGGCTCGATGAGGATAAAGTCCACGCAAATAAGAATAAGCATTTTTGATATAATAGCCAATCTGCGATCTGTATCTAAACGTATTATCTATTCTTAACCCTAAGCATTTGGATTTCTGAACTAAACTGATTATTTCACCAATCATTTGTATATTTAACACAGGTCTGCTACTAGCCCTGGCATTACCGAGACACATATACATGGATTTACTTGGGTTGACTTTCAATTGATAGTTAGCTGCCACACGATACATTCTATTTAAGTCGCTATTTATTTTAGCTTCAGCAACATGATAATCAATACCTGGGAACGAAAAATATAACTGTAAATCATCAGCATACATATTAATTTTACAATACTCCAATTGTTTTGCAAATTGTGACATGTAAAGCGTAAACAACAACGGCCCCAGAACTGACCCTTGCGGGACACCTGTAGTAATCCTCACCACGCTGGACACATCGTCTCCTATCCTACACATCTGCGTCCTATCAGTAAGATAATTATTTAATAGAGAAATCGCACCTTCAGTAAAACCCAAGCATTTTAAAGTATTACATAATTTCACGTGATTTATAGTGTCGAAGGCCTTAGAAAAGTCCAAAAAAACAACTGCAGTATACTGTTCATTATCTGAAGCGCACAATATGTCATCAGTTAAGTTTAACATCGCTGTTGTACAACTATACCCACGTCAACATAATTCATCATTTGCACTTTCATTACCTTCTCCATGACCTTCGACAACACAGGTAAAATGCTAATAGGACGCAAATCCTTTAATTCTTTCGGTTCTTTTTTTTTAGGATAAGGAAGTACGACAGCTTGCTTCCACGATGTTGGAAAAACGTTTTCCGTGATGCAGTAATTAATTATATGCGCCACATAAGGTAACAACGCATTTTTAACATTTCAACACTAATTCCGTCCACTCCACTAGCTGTTGACGATATAGAATTAATAATAGCTAAAAGTTCTGCCGTTTCAATTGTTTTAAAAGAGAATTCTGACGATACATGACTGTTATGAATTTCATCATTTACAGGAGTAAACGAATTTGCAATATCCCTAATACTATTTAAAAAGAAATTATTAATTTATTCTGCATTTTGCAACTCATGCGGCAGCAAACCATCCTTACTTTTATTGATATTCAACTTTTTCAAGCTATTCCATAATAATTTTTTATTTTGTTGGCTACTGACATACAAAAAATATGCTCTCTTTTCATTTCTTATCGCTGTGGTAGTATAATTACGCATTGACTTATAATAACTCCAATTGACCTGTGTATTGTCACGTTTAAACTGTGCTTTAGCCTGGTCACGCAACCGCATTAATAATTTTACATTATCAGTTAACCAGGGAGCAGCAGGTTTTGTAAATCTGCATCTCTTTAATGGTGCATGAATATCAAATACATTAATGAGATTTCTCTCCAAAAAAGCAACTTTTTCGTCAACATCCCTCATATAAAAAATCAAATTAAAATTAAAAAAATCTCTGTTTATCAATATGCTTTAGTGTTCTAATTACCCTAAAAACAGGAGAAGACCTAACCGCATCAACCCTTACATTACAAAAGATCATATCGTGATCCGAGATTTCACACTCTACCACCCCACTATCAGTCACAATAGAGGTATCAAAAGTTATTACAAAATCAATAAGCGTCAATGAAGTTGCAGTTGTTCTAGTAGGGGTTTCAATAATTTGTTTTCCGCCAAGCGAATCAAGAAAGGACATAAAATATAGAACATCAGGGCTATTTACATTAAGCAAATTTAAATTAAAATCACCACAACAAATAATTTTATCTGTAACAGCCAGACAGGTCGCAACAGATTCTTCAAATTCATCTAAAAACGCTTTATAACTGAAACCGGGAGGTCTGTAAACACACCCTACTATTATATTACCACCAAGCTCTTTCATACTTATCCAAATTTGTTCTATGTTACTATTCGAACGAATCACTGTACATTGTATGCTTGAGCGCACATAAAAACAAACACCCCCTCCCCTAGTACTTCGATCCTGACATATACACTTATAATTCGCAATGTTTATATTGTCATCCGTGATGTTATTGTGCAACCACGTCTCACTCAGAGCAATTACATCAGCAGTGGTCTCAGCAACAAGTTGTCTCAAGTCATTAATTTTCGGAAGAAAAGATCTAATATTCACATGCAATATTTTTATGAAGGCAGCATTACACATTTATTTTATGTTTCTAATATATTTAGTAAAATTATTGATTTGTTATTTCATTGATAGGTATGAATAAAGTCACTATTATTATTTATCCCAAATCCAGTGAAAAAGAATCCTTACTCATTTTAAACAAATATTAGCCTTGTGTTAATCAAATAATTACATCATCACTTAACACCAAAAAAAAAAAAACAAATTATATTCAGGGGGATCAAAAAGGGGTCATCGCCAAATTAGTTTTTTAAAAACAATCGTTCATTTCCTCAATAAATATTAATGAAATATAAACAACTAAATAAATTAAAAATAATAAAACAACTTACTTCCAATCATAAACCCCATCGTATGTAAAAATTTTATTCTTTTCATTATCAGTTTTTGCTTTAGGATTTTCAACTTCAATAACACCCCTTTTAGCATAAACATTCACCACCTGAGTGCATTCGCTTTCCAATTCCTTATCAGAAATTGGTCTGCATCGAACCACCACTTGTACACTTTCGTTGCTTGGTGATTTGGTCATTTTCTGTAAAAATAATAATTAATAGAACAGGTGCGTTATTACACGGAGAAAGCGCGTTCCGTGCTTTTTGTTATACTATTGCAAAATAGTTGTATTCATAATGTATACTTACGGCGGAGGACGCAGATCTCCCCTCTTTTTCTCTATCCATCGTTTCGGCTGACGGGCCCCGTTGCGATTCTACACCATAACGGGTTGAAAGCGTCCGCACCGGGCGGTAATTACATAATGACACTCGCCCTGACACATTTGCGGCGATTTATTGATTTTCTTACACATTTGACGCATTTTAAAATGTATACTGTCATTTTTGACATTTCTTTTTTACCTATACTTACGCCATCTACTAAGCAATTACAAATATAACGTATTAAAATAAACAAATTTCTGTAATAATAATAATCTATTCTCTAAATAAATTCTATTTCAAATACCTACATTATTCATAAAATAAAACTACGCTTTTTAATTTTGTACCAAAATAAAACAAAATTTAGCGCCACCTATCGGACAAAACCTTAACCAAACCAAAAAAATGTGTCAAATTTTGAAGCCGATCAATTTATGTATTTACATTCAATTTTAAAACCACAATCTAAAAATGGATGTAACGCTACAAAAAAGATGCGCAAAATTAGTTTACGTAATCCCGGAAGGTTTGCGAGAATTAATGAGCGATATTTCAAGAGAAGTTTGTATCCATTTTACCCCTTTGCCTTTAAATAAACAATTTATTAGGTTCTTAGAAGCCAACCAGAACATTTCTACGAATTTATAGCCGATTATCTTGATGCTTTGATGATCACAAGAGAAAATGCAAGAGTTGCTGCAAGATTGGTTGATAGCATCATACAAATTGCAACGATGACCGTTGAATTACTACAACAAACTGGGATGAGTAGAGATGAAGCTGATCGAATGGCAAATATCATTCAAGATGCTTTTAAGAGATATATGGCTATAAAACAAGAACCGGTTGTTTATGCTTGTAATAATAATTATCTTAATTTAATAAATTAATCAAAAATATAAAAATTTAGCCGTTCAGGATGAAGAAGAAGAAGAACACCAATTAATCATCGATATTCTCCATCAATTTGGAGATTATTTCGACCAAGATAACGCAGCAATACCAATTATTCAACGAGCTTTCAGAGAATTTAAACTTCGTCATTTGCGCGAACGACAAATGTTAGCTGGAATAGTTGATTGGCGAGTAGCAGCAAGAAGCGCTATTTACCTTTACAGACACACCGGGGTTACTATGGAAGAAGCAAACCGTGCCGCAACTTTAATCAAAGCCGCTTACAAAGGTTATTACACCCGAAGAATTATGAGGCGATTACTTGAAGAAGGACAAAGAGTATACGAGGAACAAGAAGAAATCGCTCAACAGGAACGAATGAAATCGCGTAGCGCAGAAGAATACAGCGAAAGTGAAGAAGAAGAAGCAGAAGGAGCAGATGTTTCTGATCGACCGTCGTTTATCGCATTAGGTGTATTACAAGATGTTTTAAAGATAGTTGTTCCAGATGATCAAATTCAAACTGCGCCTCCAGTTTCCGCAGTTGAAGATGATTTATATGGGGAAGATGCGTTAACTACTATGGCTACTTCTGAAGTCACAACGGAAGCACCTCCATTAACTGAATCGGAAGGAGATGAAGGTGGGGAAACTGATGAAGGTGGTGGAGGACAAGGAGGGGAACCACCAGCTGAAGGAGATGTAGCTCCAGCTGAAGGTGAAGCACCAGCTCCCGCTGATGGAGAAGCTCCAGCTGAAGGAGAAGCGCCAGCTCCAGCTGAAGGAGAAGCACCAGCTCCCGCTGAAGGAGAAACACCAGCTCCAGCCGAAGGAGAAGCTCCAGCTCCCGCTGAAGGAGAAGCAGCACCTCCAGCTGAATGAGATAAAAATTTATAAGAAATTTTTTTTATTTTTAATCTTATTCTAATAATCCTTTTATAAACAAATTTTTCCCCATCACTTCTTCTTTAATTCTTTTTAGTTCATTCATCAGCTCCTCATCGTTTAAATTAGCTGCTTTCGATTTAATTTGATCTAACACTTCTTTAAGTAGCTTATCACCTTCCTATTAATTGAATTTAAATTAATTTTTAATTAAATCTACATAACTTTAACTCTTACATTAATAACATTTCTTTTTAAAATTGGCTCATAATCGTTGATGTATTTCATCCCTTCTGCAAATTCCAGTTTTTTTTGATGTTCAATAGCGTTCTAAATTATTTACATACTCAATTAATACTCATTTAAAACTAAGCTACAAACCTGAATAACATCAACAGGAAATTCTGCCATTCTAGCGCAATGAATACCATAACTTTTATCGCATGACCCCTCTTTGATTTGATACAACGGTGTTATAGTTGTTTTTGTTACGACAGCGGATGCGTGTAAATTAAAAACGGTGGGGATGGTTTCGGAAAGTTGGGTTATTTCGTGATAATGCGTAGCGAATAATGTGAAAGATTGTATATCACGAGCTAAATGCCTTTAAAAAAATTTGTATTACAAGTATTTTTAAGTTTATTTAATACTTACTCTGCTATTGCCCAAGCAATTCCACAACCGTCGTAAGTCGAAGTTCCTCTTCCTAATTCATCAATGATTACTAAAGAGTTTTTTGTAGCACTCTAAAAAGTGCATAAGTGAATAACCTAGTAATTTTTTGTTTAACCAACTTGTGTAAACCAGAAAAACTAACCAACCAGTATTGCGTAAGCTGATTAGTTTTGATTTTCCGTTATGTAATGGCGCAGACACAAATATTCGGCATCGTTATACTTACCCTAACAATTCCAGAAGTTTCAACCATTTCCAACATAAACGTACTTAATCCCTTTAATTCACAATCTTCAGCTCCAACTCTAGCTAAAATACAATCAACCAGAGAAATTTCAGCGGATTCACAAGGAACTAAACTTCCGATGTGTGCTAATAAAACGCAAGTACCAATGCTACGCATAAAAGTACTTTTTCCCCCCATATTAGGTCCGGTAATAATGCTTAAAATTTTTTCATCTTGTTTTAAATCGATATCATTCGGGATATAACAACAATCATCTTGTTTTTCTAAACAAGGATGTCTCGCTTTAAACAACTTTAAAATACCTGTTCCTTCCGGAAATAGTTTTGGTTTTGTGTATGTTATTGGAGCGGAAGTAGCAGCCGTTGCGAATGATACTAACACGTCAACTTGGGCTGTTAATAAATTCAAATTTCTTATAGAATCCGCATAACCGGAAGCGACGGTTAATATTTCATCAACGACGTGTTTTTGTTGTTTCTCGTAAAGTTGATTATTGTTTTGGTAGGTTTCGTTTAAATCGGATAAACGGTCGTTTGTAAATCTAACTCCGCCTTTAATCGCATCGATTATTCGATAACTTTTATTGTTGCGAAGAGCCGATTCTTCTTTTAATGTTATACGAAAATAATAACCGTGTTGATCGTTACATTCCAGTTTTAAAACTTTATCCATATCTAGACCTAAATCGTTTGAAGCCTTTTTGAAGACTTTTTGTATTTTTTCTTCGACCTCTAATTTTTTTTCATTTAATTCTGTTAAATCTTCATCGTAACTGGGTTTTATGAAAAATTCACCGCGATCTATTAGATTGAAATCTAAAGTTTGTTCGATCATCGCTTGATATTTTTCTAAATCGTTATAAACGTCCGTAATCGGGTTAATTAACATCCCGTTTATGAATTTGTTATCAACGTTTTTTAAGATGCTCAACATCCCAGGGATACTTTCAATAACTTGGTAAATTTTGTAACAATCTTGTAAAGTGGCTTTTTTATTCGATAATTTTTTTGCTAAAACTAAGACATCGGGTACTCGAGTTAAACAGCCCGAAGATAATATTGAACGAGCCTCAGCATTTTTAACTAAAGCTTCAACAACTTCTAAGCGTTCATTAATAATATTAATATCTCTTAGTGGTTGTTTAATCCATTGTTCTAATAATCTGCGCCCTTGAGCCGTTGAGCAATTATCCAAAACATCAAATATGCTGTCGGATTTACTCCGAGCGGATGTTGATGGTTTTGGAAATAAATTTAAAGCATTTAAAGCTGCAGTATCTAATCGAACATATCTGAAAGAAAACATTTAGTACAAAAAAATAATTTAATACATTTAACCCGTTTATGCCCGAATTAATTTTTGTGTCGTTTTGGTGCAGTTTTATCGTTTGTAACTGACTTCAAGCATTATTTTTAAGAAAATACTATTTTTTCGTTGTTTTTTTGAATGTTCCATTAATGAAACAATGTTTCTAGTTGTAGTGTTAGTTCTAGTTTTACACTAGTACTGTTACTATGTAGAACTAACATTGTACCTAGAAGTAGAATCATTTGGGTTTAGCCGCACGTCTCTAAAAACGGCTAAATGCGAATGATTCTAGCGCTGCACAACAATTAAAACTAGATATAAGGAAATTTTCTTCGGTATTTACCACCCAAATTGTAAATGGTAGAAATCAACGAAATCGTACTTTACGGTGATATAAATTTATTCACTCAACCGGTTTCGATATTTATAATATCATCATCAGGAGTTCGTCGGGAATGGTCTTTCCCGAAAGACCATTAAGTTAAAAAGACCATTAAAAAGACCGTATAGTACGATTTCGTTGATTTCTACCAATTAAAACTAGAACTAACACTAGACCTAGAAATAGAAAGTTTCGGGTTTAGCCATTCATTGTCATTTTGGTGCAGTTTTTATTCTTTGTAACTGACTGCAAGCATTATTTTTAACAAAATACTATTTTTTCGTTTTTTTTTAATGTTATGTCGGCATGAACGGGACCATGTCCTTTCTCAATCAAATCAACATAAACTTTAACAATAAATATATTGAAATTATACTATTATGCTCCATCTTTTGTGGAAGTGTATCATACAGATTGACTTTACATTTTTGACAAGACTATCTTGTGTTTTTTTTTGCGTAGACAATCCAGTGGTTGCTTTCTTCAAATCGCACTTGCGTTGGCACTCTTGAAGCCAATTCTTTTCAATTTTTGTAAATACGTTTGCACAACTATTCTTCGAAAATGCAAATAATCCATTTTTTACCCAAGTCCTTTTTTATACAGGGTGTCTCAGCGAGACCGGTCATTAGACGTTTCTGGGGTTCTGGCCAAACAAAAAATTTGAGAATGCAGACTTAAGTATTATCAATTACGTTCTCTTCATCTAAAATATTTTCAGATTTCTAGCGCTTCCGGTTATACCGAAAGTCGCCACCTACTTTATTTTTTTAAATGGAACACCCTGTATATTTTTACATATTTGGATTTGTCTGTTTTGAAGGTTTATAAATAACTTTACTTTTTGCAATTTGAACCAGCAATTCTCGAGTTATTCGGATTTTTCTAGAAAAATTTGCTCCAGCGGACATTTGTTCAAAAAATCATAGAACACTCAATTTTTGAGATATCAATTTAGGATTCAGAACATGCTTAAACAACATGATGGAGTATGTTTTGGTGCCGAGAACAGCTGTCTAGATCGTTTGGTCACTTTACTATGATACGTTAACTTTTCGAAATTTGGAAGCACCATAACTTTATTTTTTTAAATGGCACCCCCCATATTTTATTACTTAGTCGTCTTCGGCGTCTCATTTTACATCTTTTATATTCCATATGTTCTATGCCTAACAGTAATAGTTTGAGAAATAATTAGGGCTTTTTGAAAAATGCTCACATATCATATGGATATTAACCTAGTGTGCCATGGAAAACAAATGTTTAATGACTTATTGATAAACGTCAAAGTCTAATTTAGGTTGTTTGATGCTTGTGAGTCTAAAACCAGTTAAAATGGATATTAATAACGTAAATAATGTTTATACAAATGAAGAAATCCATAATTTATTTTTTGTGCACGAAAAGTCCGACAAAGTTCTTAGTAGAACTTGCAGAATGTTTAATGAAAATTATCCACATTTATCTCCGATGACAGAAGGTAAATTTAGAGGAATAGAAGCAAATTTTTTGCATTTTGGATGAATTAATCACGTGTTAAACAGACTAAAAAATTTAGTAGATAATGCAACGGAAGAGGTGAATACCTTGGCTTATTTCGAGCCCAGTCTCCAACACCTCAATTCGAGCTGCCAAAGAAGATCTGGGAATCATACTACGAACTTTGTAGCGCTTTTCATGCAAAAAAAATAAATTAAGAATTTCTTGATTTGTGTAAATATTACTTTCGTTATTGTTATCGATTTTAACTCGTTTCAGTACTAATATTAAGGGACATAACAGATAATTATTAGCTCACATGCATCAAATGACGTAAACAAGTGAGTCTTTGACAAGAACTCATTGAGAAGGTTTGTTTTTCATGGCACACTAGGCTAAATATCCATATGATATGTGTGCATTTTTCAATAAACCCTAATTATCTCCCAAACTATTAATATTAGGTATGGGCCATATGGGATATAAAAAATATAGAATGAGACACCGAAGACGACTAAAAAATAAAATATGGGAGGTGCCATTTAAAAAAATGAAGTTATGGTACTTCCTAATTTTGAAAAGTTAACGTGCCATGGTAAAGTGATCAAACGTTCTAGACCGCAGTTCTCGGCACCAAAACATACTCCATCATGTTGCTTAAGCATGTTCTCAATCCTAAATTAGTATCCCAAAAATTGAGTGTTTTCTGATTTTTTGAACAAATGTCTGCTAGAGCAGATTTTTCTAGAAAAATTCGAATAACTCGAGAACGACCGAATCAAATTGCAAAAAGTAAAGTTATTTATAAACCTTGAAAACAGACAAATCCAAATATGTAAAAATATACAAGGTGTTCCATTTAAAAAAATAAAGTTGGTGGCGACTTCCGGTATAACCGGAAGTGCAAGAAATCTGAAAATGTTTTAGACGAAGAGATCGTAATTGATAATACTTAAGTCTGAATTCTCAAATTTTTATTTTCGCCAGAACCCCAGAAACGTCTAATGACCGGTCTCGCTGAGACACCCTGTATAGTTGCCATCCGTTGTGCACTGCAATATCGACACAAAACACAAAAATTCCCAACCACCACTTTTTCTATCTAATGGAAATCCTGTAGTTGTCTATGTTCTCATCCATCCTGTCTACACCGCCCATAAATTTATTGTATTGAGCTACTACATGAGGTTACACAACTGGCAACCTTTTTTTCTGTTTTGATATCCACCTTTCTACTCTACATTCTGAAAGCGTAGATTCATAAGTACTGATTATCAGAACTATTCTATTATCATGCCAGCTTGTAACGGTTAGTTGATTGGCAACATCTGTAGGTACAATAGTCATAGACACCTCTGTCCTTCTTTTCTGCCACTTTTGAAGGCATTGTGGGACACTTTTCCCAAATCCAAGTAAAGCAAACTCTCCTACACCAAATGCTGGTTCTTTTATAGTTGCTTTCCTTACGTTTTTGTGGTTGTCGCAGTTTCTTCTTTATCCGCTGAAGTAAATGGTATGGTTCAAATTGCATCAAATACCCAAGAGGTTCGTAGAGACACCACATCTTGTAAATGTATCGTATCAGCTTTCCTTTTAAAAATTGTTTTGCCCCATACTTACCAAAGTATGGAACCATACTTTCAACACTCAGCCTTTCTTGGAGATCTGAGTATTTCAAAAATTTTGAATTAAGCATTTGCATCAATTTTTCGTTATTATTATTAGCACAGTGGAGATAACTTTTTAGCATTTCGAATCTATTTCTTCTCATAGAATTCATTAGTGCCATATTGTAAGATTCGGTTCCTAGCTCCCACCACATTCTACATCTAGGAACAACACAATAGACAGATACTAGTAGTATGGCCAAAAACACTTTATTTCTTCATTGGAATCTCGGAAATGAAGTTCACCCTTTTGCTGTGGATATAACGTCGTCATTTCTGCCAAAGATGATATAATACTATCAACAAAAAGCTCAAAGCATTCCACCGGATCAGAAGGAATGGGTGCTGATTGCATTGGTTTCTCAAAGTTTGGAAATCCAGGAAAAAGATCGGATTTTGCCAGTTTTTTTTTCGGTAATTTATTTTATTTCTTCTCATAATATTCATTAGTGCCATATTGCAAGACTCGGTTCCTAACTCCCACCACATACTACATTTAGGAACAACACAATAGAGAGATAATAGTAGTATGGCCAAAAAACACTTTATTTCATCATTGGAATCTCGGAAATTAAGTTCACCTTTTGCTGTGCATATAACGTCGTTACTTCTGCCAAAAATGATGTAATATTATCATCAAGAACAAGTTCAAAGCATTCCACCGGATTAGAAGGAATGGGTGCTGATTGCATCAGTTGCTCAAAGTTCGGAATTCAGAAATAAGATCGGATTATTGCCAGTTTTTTTTTGGTAACTTCGTTTGTATTTCTGACAAAGGTTCGTTGTCCCTATTTGCCTCTTCGTCAGTGTCTTCTATTACTTCAATAAGTTCTGCAGTTGTGACGGGTCTGAAATTATTAAAAATCTTTATGGACCTGTTTAGCATAGTTCCATTATTGGAACTTTTGGGAAAAAGTGTGTTTTTTGTACTTATCCTATTTGTTATTATAGATGATATATGGAAATGTGTTGAAAATTGTTAGGGCAATAAACACAACCCAAAATAATAGATAATATTAGTTTAATAACAGGAAATGTCACTTACCTTTAACCAGCCATTTTTTACGATAGAAATTTCCAACTTTTTCTACACATTAAAGGCACAATAATTCGTCAAACAATCACTCTCACTAATCAATGTGTTTACTGAAAACGTAACAACAAAGCGTGGAGGGGAGAAAAACGGGGGTGTTCCATTATTGGAACTCTGGGCATAAACGGGTTATATTAATCTTACCGATGAATATCAGCTGTTGAAATTTTATATTGATTAAAATTATTTTCATCCCCAGTTAAATTTAAGTATTTAATCCCAGCTTGTAAACTACCTAAAGCATGTTTTAAATCAGCCGAAGGTAAAGCCATATAATTTCTTTGTTGGCCTTCATTAAAAAAGAGTAATCTATTTAAATCTTGATCGATTTCGTCACCGGAAAATTCATTCTTTTTTAATCGAACAACCAAAATGTTGCAACGATCAAGAATTTTTTTTAACGACACCAATTCGGGTGAATCCCCTTGGGGTATTATACACTCCTTCGGGCCAATTTGTGCGATTAACGCATCGAGTTGAGTGTGGAATTCGTTATCGATAAATTCGGTTAAGAAAAATGTTGATTCCGTTGTATTTATACAAGCTACACCTAAATTATTTGCCTTAATGTTTTTGATACACATTATGGTCGAATTAAAAACGGTATTTCCGGAATTATCAAATAAAATGTCTTCGAATTGGCTTAAATTTCCTGGGGATCCTTTATATTCTAACGACCAAGTGTTTTGGCGACTTTGCGTTGAGGGTTTTGTGTAAACTTCAACTCGGTATTGTTTAACAAGAAGTAATTCTTTGATGAACTTTTCGAAATTTCCTCTGCTTAAAACCAAGTAACTCAATTTCGGTTCTAAACCCATGTATTTAATTATTTTATTGCCGAAAATTGTTTCTGAGGCTAATTTTGCATCGTCCTCGTGGACCGTGTAATAATCGGAGTGATTAAAAAATCTTACTGTAGCAGAGATGTTCTAAAAAAAAAAAAAGAAAAAAATAATAATTTTTTTGTTATTAAGATTAATTTAAAAGAATTGTTTTTGTGGATCAAGGAAAAAGTCTTGATAATGACCCCAATTTTTTTATTTTTTAAATCCGCCTTTTAAAATATTACCAAATTTGGGGTATTTCCAATTTAAATTGTTCTGAGAATGTTTGTTATTAATAATAAACCCACAGGTTAAAGATAAATTCATTCATAAAGATGATCGAACAGGATGATACAGGTTGCTTTAAAATGTAAAAGTCATAAACTAAATAGGAGTACTATTTCTGTTGATTACATAATGACTTTCAGAACGTGACTTAAAAAATAAGATTCTTGAATGAAGTTTTTTTATAATAAAATAATGATCTTGTCTATTCAACAATGAAAACGATGGAAAAATAATTCAACGGGTGATTTTAACTAATTTAGTGGCGTTAAAATCTTACAAATGAGCCCCAATAGTCTGTGTAGAAGGTTTTCAGTTTTTATAATCCCTATAGGGTGCGACAATAAGTCACAACCTACAATATCACAATCCTCCAATGTACAGAGTGTTGCGAAACTCTTCATACGAATGATTCGTTCAGAAATCAAATGATTCATGTCCGGTGGTGATGATATAATATATCATTGATTGATGGCCGTTTATACTCTGAAAGGTGTTCTTGTGCTTGATTTCGTGATCAAAAAGTGTTATAAATAAATTATGAAAATTTGAGGTCAACTAACGATTTGACGAGATGCTTCTTCATTTTTCTTGTTCCAGGATTTGATGTTCCAAGTTCTAAGTCTAAATATATCCGTTGTTCATCCCATTTCTGAGTTTAGATCATGATTTTATAAATTAAAATGAGTATGAATATTATAAATCCTTGTTTATGTATAAAGAATTAGATTGTTCAATGTCTTGCTCTTCTTCTTGGTCACGCATTTCTACAAGCTCATCAATTGTCAACACCTGATTATGTCAATCCAGCAGTTCCTGAACGTCATCACCTCTAAATTTAATTGTCTGGCTTAATTAAGATCGACCACTTGTTCAATCACATTATCAATTTGATCAGGATCTGACGTTCATTCTTTCTGGCATTTAGTGGTGAAAAAAAAATGGACACAATTTTTTCCAGATGCCATTTAAAGTTTTTTGTGAAATTTCATTCCAAGATTGTCCAATAATTCTCACGGCATCTAAAACATTGAATTACTTCCAAAAGTTTTCAACAGAAAGGTCATTATTTTGTCTCGTAGCTTCGTGTAGATGCGCAAACAATCGTCTCTTATTATCAGTTGAAGCAAACCAGTTGTATTTGGTGTCAAAAATACAACTTTCACACGTGGGTCGAAATTAATTAGAGTTACAGAAGGATGACTCGATTAATAACATCGCTTTAAATGGGATTAGCAATAACGTTCGACTTCAGGTATGAAGTGATGACCAAACCAGACTTCAAAAAGAGAAGCTGTTACCCAAGCTTTCGCATTTCATTTCTAAATCACGGGCAGCCCAGTTTTAGATTTATTTTTTAAAGCTCTTGGATTTTGTGAGCGATAAATTAAAAGAGGTTTTAATTTAGCATTCGTGCTAACCATCACTGTCAATCGATCTTTGGCGGCTTTAAAAGCTGGAAAAGTTTTCTCTTCACGCGCGATAAAAGTTCTTTTAGGCATTTTTTCCCAGAATAGACCAGTTTCATCTACGTTGAATATAGTTTGGCTGGTAAAGCCACCTTCTTCTATCATTGCGTTGCGTATCTCCACTTTCTGCGATGCTATACCAATTACAAACTAAGATAAACTAGCATTAAACATTTCATCTTTGGCCGCCCCCCGGATTCTTTTTTTAATTTCTCAAAAATAAATTTAGCTTGAGAGCACACCGTGTTCTGATCAACGGGTCAATTTTTTACTCTTACTTGATTATATACAGGGTGTTCCGGTGACTCGGGGCATAAAATTAACCTCATATAGTAGAGCAAAAATGAAAAAAATTATTATAAAAGTCTTCAAATGGCCAAGATATGGGCCATCAAAGTTCAGAAATTTTAACACATTTTTCTAAATATTTTCAATACCATTTATGGTAGAGCGTTGAAATTTGGTAGAGAGTAAACAAATATCAAGCAAAATCATTGAACCAATTTTGACTTTGATCGGGCTGCGGCAACCATGCTATACAGGCTGTCCCTAAAATTTGTTTGCTCAGAACTTTTTTGTTCACTGGTAACCCTACATTTATTTTTGTACTTTTTAATAGAAAATTTATTTTAGAAACTTTTATCACTCTTTGAAAATTTTGATAACATTGACCGTTTCCGAGTTATACGCGAAAATATTAAGCTTCGATTTCAATGCGCAGACTGGCAATTGGCCAGTCTGCGCATTTGGCATATTGCCAAATAATGCAGCACAAAATCCAAATTGATGATCAGTTTTTAGAAAAAGTACTTTTTACAGATGAATCCACTTTTTCTAAAGATAGAATCTTCAATTTGAGAAATTTACATAGTTGGGCGGACGAAAATCCAAGATTTATGAAAACTTGGAAATCACAATGGAGATTTTCTCATAACGTTTGGGCTGGCATTGTGGGCGATGTAATTATTGGACCCGTTTTCTTGCCATCAAGGCTGGATGGACATACATACAGGCGACATTTAGAAGAATTAGATGATTTTTTAGATGACATTCCTTTAAACACAAGGCAAGCAATATGGTATATGCAGGATGGTGCTCCTGCGCATAGCATACAGGCTGTCCAAGAATTTCTGAGGGAACGTTTTCCGGGACGGTGGATTGGACGAGGAGTAGGTGCACCCATAAGTTGGCCCCCCGATCTCCGGATCTTACACCTGTAGATTTTTATTTATGGGAACGCGTTAAACCACTAGTTTACTGCGTTGAAATAACTTCAGTTGATCCACTGAGGTTGCAAATTGTTGATTCATTTGATCAATTTCGAACTGAGATCAATGTTCTCCGCAGAGTGCGCTTTAATTTAAGACGGCGATATCAGGCAGTGTTTTTGAACATCTGCTTTAGTATTTTTTTCTTCTTTTTTATTTATTACTCTTTGTTTATAATTTTATTGTTCTTGTTAAAATTATTGTTCTTGTTTGTTGTTACCGTGAAAATTAAATTTATCGTTTTGGAGAATACATTCTTTTATTCAAGTAAAATAAATTAACACTGGATTTAACTAAATCTGCACTTAGGAATTTATGCAATTTATGGTTATTAGCTCAGTTCGTTTTTCAATTGTCATCGCCAACTCGGATCTTGCGGAATATGTTTCTTTTTTTTGTTTGTTACGATTGAAATCAAAGCTTAACATTTTCGCGTATAACTCGAAAACCGTCAATATTATCAAAATTTTCAAAGAGTGATAAAAGTTTCTAAAATAAATTTTCTATTAAAGAGTACAAAAATAAATGTAGGGTTACGAGTGAACAAAAAAGTTCTGAGCAAACAAATTTTAGGGACAGCCTGTATAGCATGGTTGCCGCAGCCCGATCAAAGTCAAAATTGATTCAATGATTCTGCTTGATATTTGTTTACCCTGTACCAAATTTCAACGCTCTACCATAAATGGTATTGAAAATATTTAGAAAAATGTCTTAAAATTTCTGAACTTTGATGGCCCATATTTTGGCCATTTGAAGACTTTTATAATAATTTTTTTTTCACGAATCGTCATCATTTTTGCTCTAGTATATGAGGTTAATTTTATGCCCCGAGTCACCGGAACACCCTGTATACACCATATTTTTAACATTGTTTCAAAGATTGAGGTATTTTTTACAGCTTCGAGAATTTTTTCATTATCTTTTATACTTGTTCTGACTGTTGATTCCGATAGATTAATTAAACTTCTCTGCCAATTCAAAAATTTTCATTTTTGATTGAACTCTTTGATAATATTAAGTTTATATTCATCTATTTTTAGTTATGATTTCTAGAAAACAATGGATCATAAATAATGTAAAATTCCGTATAACACTTTAATATAAGATATTTTTTTAATAAGATTTATTTCTAGAATAGTTTGATTAAAAAAATCGAGTTCATCATTTTTAAAATAAACCAATTTATCAAAACCGTCTCGTAATTAATCAAATTGCAATCCGTAAAACGTATCAATAATGGTTTATTTTTCTCTTGAGTTATTTAGAACACGCTTTGACCCTTAACTCCATTTCTCTGACGACGTTTTATTGGGTCGAAACAGATAATCTGCGATGTTGACCTTTAATTTCTAAGAAATATACACAAAAAAACAATTAAGAAGAGAAAATATAGGTAGTTTTCGAAAATGTTGCAAAAAAATTATAAGCTAAATTGTTTTAATTAAATAAAAATCTTATTGTTATTATTTTTTTTGATTTAATTGTAATAATTTTTATGAAATTTTTTTGTAATGTGGTGGGAGACGTGATAATTTCTCGATTCTCAACCGAGTATATAAATCGAAGATGAAGAGCGGAATTGGTTAGTTGCGAAAAAAGTTTCAATGAAAAAGTGTTATATTAAGTGTTAATTTTTTGGGTGAGTTTAAATTTTTTTTGGTAATTATCATAATTACATCATATTTTAAAATTAAATTTTTAATCCTTAAAGTTCAAAAGCCATTTTTTTTTGTAGATTAAAACCACCAAAAACAGAATGAAAACGCTATTATTATTAACAATTTTTGGAATATCTCTTTCGTTGCAAGAAGGATATTACCATAAACAATACGAATACAAATCATCAAAATCTTCGTATAAAAATAACGAACTCCAACATAAAGCGGACGACGAAGAATTTTCTTCGGTCCATGGAGATTTATCGGGGAGAAATGATCCTAAAGTGAACGCTTATTCTCAACATACCGAGTATAGAAATCCAAATTCACAAGAACCGATTGAGTCGGGATTTGGGGGGAGCCAATTTTCTTCTGGGTCTAGCGGTCGCTATCAGAATCAAAATTTGGGTTATGGTACAAATCCGGATGATGTAACAGGGTCTATATCGGGGCAAAGAAAACATATTTCTTACTCGGGAACTTACACGGTTTCTGGGGGACAAAATCAATTGCAAGGAGGAAATTATGACACTCAATCGAATCTTTTAGATTTAACTCAAAAACTTCAAAACAGTTTATCTAGTCAATTATCGAGAGCGATTTCCGAACAAAGAAGATCCGGTTATGATCAACATTCAACGTCATTTTCAAGCGTTGGAGTTGAAAATGAAATAAGAAGCTTAGAGGATGAATTAAGAGCGAATTTAACAAGGAGTTTACAAGAAGAATTGAACGCCCAATATGGAAGTCAAACCCAAAGAGGTTCTTATTCTTACTCTGGGTCTCAAATGAAACCAAATTATAATACTCAAGAATTAGAGGATTTAACGCAACAGGTTCGAACGAATCTTTTGGATCAATTAAAACGGGAATATAAAACAAGTTCGTCTTCATCATCATCATCAACAAAATCATCTTATAGCTCAAGTGGAAGTCATTCTTTCGGAAACAGTTACAATCAACCCATTTACTCCCAACCTAACTATCCGAGGTATCCTTCTCAAGATGTATCTTCATCAAGTGATTATTCCTCGAGAGCACACACAACTATGTACACAAAACCATCAATTCCAACAATTCGCCCAAGTCAGCAATTAGTTGATGTAACAAGCAACGCTCAAAATGAATTAGATATGATTTTAAATCGAGCTTTAACACTCTTAAAAACTAAATACATGAATGATGACACATACAAAAGTTATTATCAACCAGATTACACCGTCATCTTGAATGATTTAACCCACGAATTAAAACAAAATATTTCAATGGAAATCCAAAACGCTTTAAGAAACGCTTACGGGTTGCAAGAAGAAAAAAATGGTTACTATTTTAGCACTTGGAACGTTAACGCGAATATTGCGAATTATAAAGCTGAAGATTTAGACAACTTAAAACGACAAGTCGAAAAAAATTTATTGGATAAATTAACACGGGAGGTTCGCAATCAAGAAACGACTTATTCCCAGAAAAGGACTCAATACGAAACTAGAACAAGAAGTCAAAGTCAAACGGCGAATTCTTGGGGAACTTATCCGAGTGATAATAATAATCAATATTCAAGTCAACATTCAAGTCAAAGTCAATATTCAAGCAGTTCTACTTATGGAATTAATCGGTATCCAAGCCAAAATAAGCCAAATCAAGAAACTGACGATGTTAATTATCACAATATAAATAGATATCCAAGTAATCCGACGGGAAGTTATCCAAAAACAAATTTTGATCAACAACAAGTTGAAGAAATTGATTTTAATAAACCAAATACTCAACGACCTGGGTATATATATCCAAATAGTGATTCTCTTCCCCGAAATTCTTATCCTAATAATTATCAGTCGGGTTCGTATCCATCAAATACAAATCCATCAAGTACTTATCCATTAGGCTCTTATCCATCAAATCAACATCCATCGAATACTTATCCATCAAGTTCTTATCCATCAACATCAAATACCTACTCTTCATCGCAATCCAATCGTGAATCAACTTACCAACAAGTTTCCAGGCCTCAAATGGAATCGTCTTCTCAACTTTCCTCATCCGAAATTTCGAGAATTGATGAAGAATTAAGGAGTGATTTAACTAACCAACTTCAAGTTTTGTCTCAAAAACAACGTGATCAAGAAAAATATGGCTCATCTCACACCGTTGATTTAACCGAAGAGTTTAAACAAAACTTTTCAAGGCGAGTAGAACAAGTTTTGAGGGAGCACGGAATCAATGGGGGTTATTCATTTACGATTTATTCAAGTGGAGGTTCCGGCGGACGAATTAGCGAGGAAATGCTTCGTTTATTAATGAACGATTTATTGCGACAACTCCGGGAACAATTAATCGCTTCTTCAACCAAGTCAAAAACTTATACTTCGAATGCAAAAATTACTTTTAACCCGACTTATACGTATCCGTCCGGGTATGGAGTACAAGGTGGAAGTTATAATAATTATCAGATGAAGAGTGGTTATCGGGAGGTTGATTACCAGCAAACTGAAGATTGTATGCAAAGTGACGAAGCCACATCGACACCCAAAAATATTAAACCACCAAAAGTTCGAGGTGATATGTCACCGGATCTTGAAGTTGCACCTTTGGAAAATACACCAACCGATAAACCAAAAGCTCGAGATGTTGTTACAAGTAGAACAACCCCAAAAACTCCATCAAATGATTTAAATCAACAAACACAAAAATTGGAACAATTAAACCAAGATATTTCAAAACAATTAGCTGGCTTGACTCAACAAAATCAAGATTTTCGTCATTTTGATCAACAAACTCAAGATTTAAATCAACAAACCCAAGATTTAACTCAACAAACCGAAGATTTAACTCAACAACTTGAAAATATAAATAAACAAACTTATTTTAAACCTCAACATGCTGATTTAATTCAACAAACGGAAGATTTAACTCAACAAACTGAAGATTTAACTCAACAACTTGAAAAAGTAAATAAACAAACTTATTTTAAACCTCAACATGCTGATTTAAATCAACAAACTGAAGATTTTCGCCATTTTGATGAACAAACTTCTGATTTAACTCAAAAAACTGAAGATTTATCACAGCATTCATATACACCATTAAATTCTGGGTTAATTCAACAAACGGAAGATTTTCCCAAACAAACCCAAATTGCTCAAGTTGAAGAGGTTTTTTCTAAGCCAGAAGAAAAAATTGAAGAAACGACCACGCAACAACCCGGATTTTGGAAAAAATTGGGTGGAAAGATAACTGGTGGATTTAATACGGTGAAAGACAAGGTTCAATCGATAGGTTAAGATTTTTTTTTAAGACTTTTAGTTTTGTATTTAATTTTGTAACGCAATAAATTGAATGATTTTTTTTTATAATTGTTGTTTTACCTCTGGCAAATTTCTGTAAAACCTTACAAAACCTTGTTGTTGGGATGGATCTGAAAGAAACGCAAAAAAAGTTAGGTTAGGATAGAATTTCCGAGAGAACATTTTAAGTAAGGAAGTAACGATTTATTTTTACCCATGTTTAACGCTTGTAGCGGTTCTACGTTCGTCATTTTTGGAATTTGCACTGCAACAATCGATAATAACTTAAAAAATCGTCGAAATTTAACGATTAAATTAAATAAATGTCAAAATAACCGGTAAAATTCAAGTCGATAATGTAGTAATCGCACAGAACAGTAGTACAGTAATCGTTAATTAGAGTAAAATTTCAAATTTAAATTATAATATATAAATAAACAATTATTGTAGTTAACTACAATTAAATTTTAATGTAAATTTATGTTTATTATTTAAATTTAAATTATTACAATTTACTATTTTATCAACATCAAAAATCAATTGACGTCTAAACATAACCTCAAAACACAGATTTCCAGATGCTTAAAGATGCTTAACTTCAAGGTCTATAGAACATAAGGTTACCCACCTGAGTCGCCGGAGTCCGGCCTCTGTATACTCTGTGCCTCAAAATAATAAAAATAAATATGTGTATTTATTACATTTTAGTAAGTTAATAAAATAGATTTTGTAATTTATTTGTTTATTGTTGTTATATATTTCAGATATCTCATTTATTAAAGTCTTGATTCGCTTTATTACAAATATGGATAAACAACCAGATTACAACCACTCTAAACAATATTACAACCCTAACGGCTCTTATATTCCAATGCCAGATTTTTCAGTTCCACCCCCAAATTATAACATTGTTAATAATTATGCTTATCCCCCTCAAATGAACAATTATGGCCCAACATACAATTATAATTATATAAATTATAATAATTCTTATTACCAATATGGTTATCCGTCTCAACCTCAAACTATTCCAACCCAAACAGGTTTAGGACAAGATTATGATTATACAAAAGAATTGGAGAGTTACAAAAACAGTAAAATTAAAGATAACATAACGGAAAAGCGTGATAAATACAAATATTATGATAAAAACTATGACAAAGATACACCGAGTTGTTCTAGAAGTTCAAGAAATAAATATAAATCTCGTTCACCATCTCCAACGCGGAGACGAAGTCGAAAACCACGTTCAAGGTCTTTATCACCTCGAAGACATATTGATTCTCGAAGTAACTCAAAAGAATCAACTCGATCACGTAGCTCTTTAAAAAATGATACTACAAAAACTGAAAGGGAATTATTACTATCAAAATGGCGTAAAAATTATTGTGCGACTCCCGAAGAAGTCTCTAAAAAGCTTGGTGAGTTAGATCAAAGTAATCAAGAAGATGTTTTGGAAAAGGAACGAAATATTTGGACTCGAACAACTCCGGCTGATCTTTATTATCAACGGGATGAGGCCAATCCAAAAGTTATTAGAGGAACGGAAAAATTGTTAAAAATTTGTGAAAGGTTTAATGAAGAATTAGTTTTGAGGGCGAAAAAAATTAATGATACAAAACCGGAATATGTTCCACCACCTAGGAAGAATCGGGCGAGAGTTTGTAAACATAAAAGTGAGCAATCGAGTAGTTCGGATAGTTCAGAGGAGGATTTAACCGATGAGGAAGATTGTACTATGGAGGAATTAACAAGAAAACAACAACATCCCGATCGGTTACATATGGAAATGTGGTATAATGATCCGGGGGAAATGAATGATGGACCACTTTGTAGGTATGTTCTATTAAATTTTGTTTATCAAGTTAGTTGATATAAAAATATTAATGTGACAATGCAATAAACAAATTTGTAATAAAATAAAAAATAACATAAAAAGGTTCTTCCTCTTGTACAAGCTTTAACAAGCTCTCTGAGCATAAATAATTACAACAAGTTCAACTTTAATTATTAATTTTATATATACAGGGTGTCCCGTTAAGCGTACGGAGCGGCTGTATCTCTAGAACGTTAAGACCTAGAGGTTTGGGAAAAAAATCCTTATAAGCAAAGTGACCAAGAGAAATAGCTGGAAATTATTTTGAAGTTCGTAATTCGACCGCTAGGGGGCGTAACTGCCATTGAGAAACATAAAGTTCCCGCTATCTCAGAAACTTAGACGATGAGCTATAACTTTGACAACATCATTTAATAGCTTGGATAATACCGCTTCGCTTTTGTTTTGTAATATTTCTCATATCTGTCATAATAAGGGAGGGGGAGGCCAATGCGTTTTCATATGTTTACATTTTAATATCTCCTAGACCATTCAACCGATTTGAATATTTTCGGTGTTGTTTGAAAGAGCATTTTATGCTCTTTTTAAAGATATTTTCAGTAAGACCGTTTGCTCTAAAACAAATGAGCTAGAGGGCGTTATCTGCAGCGATTACATATTTTTGTGATTTTTGAAGAAAAGTTAAATGGAACGATACTATTTACTTCACAGACCCTTAGTCACCTTAAAATTTGCTAAATTTTAGTGAAAACCGCATCTCGATATCGCCACCCGTTCTCGAATTATAGAAGAAAATGTTAAAAACTCGAGTGCCATCAATCGGATCCAGTTACCTCATCGAGAAAAACAAATCACATAACCATGGTAACTGTAAACATGTCATTTACTAACGCAGAAGCGTATGATAGAGGGTATGATGATTTATTTTCAATGTTTTGAATACGATGCAACTGCATGGCAAAAATGGGCAATGCAATTACGACAAAGAAAGACATTTTTCTCTAGAAATGTTTTTAAGATTGACTTAGCGATTACGATTACTTACATTCAGACATCTCTATGAATTCGTAAATCACATTGGTGCGCAATGTGATCCCACATAATCTGGGAACTCCGAAAACAGTTGTCCACAAGATTTCTCAAGAGAATAATATCTCCACCACGTTGTTTTACATCAGGCCTTAACAGATACCGATTATGATAACAGACTGAACTATTACCATTGACTTTTAAATATGATTTGGGCAAATCCAAACCTTTTATCACAAATGCTATGGATGCGTGAAGCATCTGTCCACAAGCTGATGTAAACTTGCATAATATGCATTCTTGGTTCGAGCAAAACCCACATTGCTTTCACCCCTTTATCTATTGGGTAGACTAAACGACCTGACTTTTCAAGAAAAACCAATAACCAGGGAAAATATGACAAAACACTAAACACCAGTAGAAATCTGTCCAGGGCCGAGACTTAAGCAGCGCTTCTTTTTCGTCGAAACTAGATTAAATAAATGCATAGAGGTTTATGGAAGGCATTTCGCACATTAGTGAGTTATTTTTGCCAAAAATTTAAGTTATTTTAAGTGTTTTGGTTTATTTTGTTTTATTATCATTGTTGATGTTTCATTGATCCGTTGGCTTTTCAACACGCCTCAAAAGTAGTTTTGAAGCAGTTCTAAGCTTGGATAAAGTGTGAAGCTAAGCTCTTATTTGTTTCCTAGGGTAACTTGATCCGATTAAGATATACGAATTTTTAACATTTTCTTTTATAATTCGAGAATGGATGGAGATATCGAGATGCGGTTTTCACTAATATTTAGCAAATTTTATGGTGAATAACGGTCTGTGAAGTAAATCACAAAAATATGTAACCGCTGCAGATAACACCCTCTAGCTTATTTGTTTTAAACCAAGCGGTCTTACTGAAAATATCTTTTAAAAGAGCATGAAATGCTCTTTCAAACAAGACCAAAAATATTCAAATCGGTTGAATGGTCCAGGAGATATTAACATGTAAACATTTGAAAACGCATTGGCCTCCCCCTCCCTTATTATGACAGATATGAAAAATATTGCAAAACAAAAGCGATGCGGTATTATCCAAGCTACTAAATGATGTTGTCAAAGTTGTAGCTCATCGTCTAACTTTCTGAGATAGCGGGAATTTTATGTTTCTCAATGGCAGTTACGCCCCCTAGCGGTCGAATTACGAACTTCAAAATAATTTCCAGCTATTTCTCTTGCCCACTTTGCTTATAAAGATTTTTTTCCCAAACCTCTAGGCCTTACCGTTGTTGAGATACAGCCGCTCCGTACGCTTAACGGGACACCCTGTATATGTATATACTGGAAATTGCGTCTATATATAGTTTATATAAAAAGTTCGGCCCAAAATTGCTTCCTAAGGGCGCTAGAGCCCTATAAAGTTGGCACTCAAAAAGTACTTTTTGAGCGTTATCTCAAAAACGACATTTTTTTTCTAAATATCGTAGTAGGCTTCTTTCACATTACAGTTTTTACTGTCAAACGATAAATAAAAAGCACTAGAATAGTAATTTTTGAATTCAAATTGCTATTAAAACTTTCAAAATGGTTGAATATTCATTAGAAGAGTATAGCAATATCCATTTTATGTATGGTAAGACCGATGGAAATGCCCAAGAAGTTGTATCCGAACATACAACTTCCTTGTGAACAAACTTTCTCGTTAGTTCATAGAAGACTGTTCGAGTGAGGATCTTTTAAACCTAGTCGGTTGAATTTTGGAAGATCACGCTCCACCAGAACCGCAGATATTGGATGCGGTAGATGAAAATCCCTTGGCTAGCACCAGAAAACGTGAAACGCACCAAAATGTGCCATTTCGGTAACACTGCGGGAATAGCTACTGCATCCATATCACCTCCAAAAAGTACATGCTTTAAAACATATGGATATGGAACAACAAGTAAATTTTTGTGAGTGGAGCAATGGGAGCAAGACCGAAACTTTTTGGACAGAATTTTATTTACGGATGAAGCTGGGTTTATTCAGTATGGCGTCATAAATTTCTACAACAGGCACGTTTGGGCGGATGAAAATCCACATGCTACTATGATAAGAAACCACTATGAAATGTGTGGGGCTGGGACTGATATATCATAAATACAAACCTGAATTCAATGAGATTTTGCATTTAGGAGTTATGATACCAATTCCACCGCCTTGCCCACAAGCGACGTCGGTGGTATTGATGAAATCGTTCACTTGTCTTGGAAAGTAAACTGACAATAAGTACTCAATACTTGTATGAGAAATCGTTTATCTTCACTTCGCCGAGGTCGCTTGCGGGCGAAGCGCTGAGTCAGATACTTTATGATCACAAACCTTAATTCAATAAGATTTTATATTTAGGAGACATCGCCTCGCCTGCAAGCGACCTTGGCTATATTAGGTAAAATCGTTCCCTTGATGTTTTAGAAAGTAAACTAAACGTCACTCGCCCGTCATGGAGTTTTCTATTAATGTGTGAGTTGGAATCATAGGAGACCATTTGATCGGACCGCACGTATTTAATGATGCAACTTACCGCGATTTAACACGGAGAAGAATGTGGTATATGCATGATGGGGCTCCTCCTCATTTCAGCATTTAAATTACTTAATATTTGGTTGAAACTTTTCCAGAAAAGTGGATAGCCTTCTCGTTCCTCGGACTTGATTTTTTTCTTTGAGATTATCTTAAATCGTTAGTATACGCCACGCCAGTGAATACAATTGAGGAGCTAGAATTATGCGTCGTAAGGAATGAATGTGACATCATTAGACGAATTAGAAGTTGTATTGAAATGAATAGTGGTATTTTCGAACATTTATTATAATAGTTTTATTTCATTTTTTTATGTATTTTTGTTGTACGTTTTTTGATAAATTATTATTTGTTCGATAAGTTTAATAAATTTTTGTGCAATATAATTTATCGAACATTCTTAGTATTCTGTAGACTTTATTTCTAACGTTAAAACTGTGTACAATTAAAAAACGCAAAAAATATTAAGGAAAATGAGTATTTACAAAGAATTTGTCGTTCTGCATATGGTTATCAACATATTGAGTATTTCAGACTGCTACACCATACATTAAATGAATATTTGTATACCTGTTATGTTGGACTCCATAAATTTTTTTTTTCTTTGATTATCGTATTTGTCACGTAAAAATATCTCTGTACACCAAATTTTGAAACCTTGCCGTTTTTGAGATACTTCTTGAGTGCTATCTTTAAACAGCTCTACCGCCCCTAGGAACCATTTTCGGATCGAACTTGATATAAACTTTTGTTCATGAATTTTGATGTAAAATCATCTCTTTAAATAGATAGACGCAATTTCCGGACATCCTGTATACATCAAAATATTTTATAGATGCTCCAAGAAATCTAGAAAATCTGGAATACGACATGGAATATATCCAGGAGAAAGATTCGTACAACTTTGCGATAAAGACACGAATAATGGAGATAAATTACATCATTATCGGATAACAATTTCCCCACCAACAAATTTTTTAATTAAAACACCCACAATTATTCAACACGACGAACACGAATTTATTTTTGAGGGTTTCTCGATGTTTTCGCATTTTCCTTTGATTGAATTACCAACTTGTAAAGTTATCCGGTTTAATATTGAGTACACAATACTTTACGTCGAAGAAAAAGTTCCCGATAATTTCACAATAAGAGAATTAGATATATTTCGTAAGAATTTATCTTATTTTTAATTTCGTTTTCAAATTAATTATTATTTTTAGATGATTATTTATTTCACGAATTACTTGAATTGGTCGATTTAGATTTTAAAGTCGCCGGTGATGATAAAGGTTGTTCTCAATTTCACTTTTTGCCAAGATTTGTCCGTGAACTTCCCGATAATGGAAAAGAAATACTTTCGATGAAGGAAGTGTTGCAATATTTATTAAACAGCTCGATTCCATTGATTAAATCGGAACAATTAGAGGAGATGGTTAATATGACGCAATATGATTGGCAATCTTATGCGGATGAAATAAAAGTGATCTTTAAAATATATTTTTTAATAAATGAAGGTAAAAATCATGTTTTGTTTTAGGGTATGGTTGTAACTTTTCCTGGTAAAAAACCTTGTTCGGTGCGAGTTGATCAATTAGATCGGAATATTGATCTCCAAAAACCAGGGAATTATAAATTCCCTGAGATTGTTCATTTCGGAATTCGTCCACCTCAATTAAGTTACGCCGGAAATCCAGAGTATGTTTAATTTTATTCAAAATTCATAAATATTAAACATAGAAGTTATAGTCTATTTTTTAATTCGGGGGAGTAAAATGAAAAGTCACGTTTACAGAGTTTTAAAATCAGAGAGGATTTTAAGTAAACTGTAGTTACCCAGATATGCCTAAATTAAAACCACTTTACAAATCATAATAACTTTATTGAAAACTTATTTAAAGAAGCAAAACAAAGTCTTACAAACAAACCATGACAATTTGTTTTTTTTTAAATTGGAACATGAATATCTATAAACGTAAAATTATTTATTAGTGTGATACTGAACAAAACACTTCGTGTGTACACCAATGTCACATTTTGCGCATCTCGTTGTAGTTTTTTGATGGCAATGAGCACACCTAGTTTGTTTTTCTTGGGGCATAACTAAATGATCTATTCGGTCGAACAGTATATCTATTTCGTGGGACCTAGTGGTATGTCCTTTTTGATATGACGATGTTTTTTTATTCTGAACCAACAGCATTACAGCAATTCTCCTTCTAAAACTAAGTTGATCTAATTCTCCTCCATTCTTGCGATGCAAATGCCATGCGTTTTGAATTGCCATGTCAATACAGTGTACAGTGAGATATCAAAGGAAAATACCATTTTTTTCCTCTGATTGAAATTCGATATAAGCTGATATTCTGGTCAGAGCGGTCGACACCTCCTATATTTATATTGTACATCTGTATAAGATGCGGCTGCTGTACCTGAATATTCTTGTTTTCTTTTTGCGAATAACGTGTGACCGAGTGAATTGGGGCAACTCCAGAAAAATTGAAACAAACAGAAACTACACTATTATCGTGCCACTTTACTGCAATTATATTCTGTTCTACAATTTTTGCATAATCATAACTTCCTCTGCGCTGCTTCTTTATGAGTTTTGAATCTAAAGGGTTTTCCAATAAGAGGTGTTATTTTGAATAGCCCGTTATTTCGGTAGATGTCACTTTTGAAGCTGTCATTTTTTGACATTTGACAAGTAGAAAGTACGCCATTAATAAAAATGGAACGATACACGCTTCAACAACGCATTGAAATTATTAAAATTCACTATAAAAATGGTGAAATTTTGGCAGAGACGGTTCGTAAAACTCGAACATTGTTGGGTCGTCGTGAAGCACCTTGTCGGACCGCAATACAGAAATTGGTGTAAAAATTCGAGCTGTTGGGACAAGTTAGTGATGTGAAGAAAGAAACCCGTGCACGTCGCTCAAGAACAGCCGAGAATATTGCTGCTGTAGCCGAAAGTGTTGAAGAAAACCCAGGTTTGTCCATTCCTCGTCGTTCTTTGGAATTAGGCATTCCACAAACGTCATTACACCGTATTTTGCATAAAGATTTGGGTCTTAAGGCTTATAAACTTCAGTTAACACAAGAACTCAAGCCGTCCGATCATCAACAACGTCGTGTCTTTGCTGATTGGGTCGTTGAAATGCATGAAAATGATCCGGAATTCCATCGAAAAATCATCTTGAGTGATGAGGCCCATTTCCACCTCGGTGGCTTCGTCAACAAGCAAAATTGTCGCATCTGGGGCTCGGAAAACCCAAGAGTTATTGTTGAAAAGCCTCTCTATCCTCAACGTGTGACTGTTTGGTGCGGTTTATGGTCCGGCGGAGTCATTGGACCTTACTTTTTCGAAAATGAGGCTGGAGCAACAGTTACGGTGAATGGATTGCGCTATCAAGAGATGATTAATGATTTTTTATGGCCGGAATTGGATGGTATTGATGTGGACAACGTTTACTTTCAACAAGACGGTGCTACACGTGCCACACAAGCAACGAAACCATTGATCTTTTACGGGAAAAGTTTCCGGACCGTGTTATCTCTCGAAGAGGTGATCACAATTAGCCATCGAGATCTTGTGATTTAACACCTTGCGACTTCTTCCTTTGGGGCCACGTGAAAGAGAAGGTGTACGCCAACAGCCCAGCGTCGATTCAAGACCTCAAAGATGGAATTCGTGAGGCTATTTAGGACATAGGGCAGCCACTTTGCAATTTGGTTATGGAAAATTTCATGGAAAGGATATTGTCCTGTAAGCGTGGTCGTGGTGGTCATTTGCCTAATGTTATTTTCCACTATTAACGGCATACCTTCTTCTTTATAGTGAAATAAACATCCGATCATTTATACTAAAAAATGGCATTTTTCTTTGAATATCAAAATAACACCTCTTATTGGAAAACCCTGTATAAGAGAAATGTCTTTTAGCCTGTTTTCTCTAACCGTACCAGTAGCATAAAAATTCCAGTCAGTTATCAAAAAAGAGATGAAATTTTTTATCGGGCCATTCCTTACGTAAAGCTTGCGCATATTCTAAGACTACTCCAGCACCAACTCCCAATTCAGAAAAGTTTTCACTTATATTTGTAGAGGCTCGTTGATAAGGTTCGAACCAATTCAAGTAACCTAACCTGGTACTTCCTACGCATAACTTATATCCATAGCGCATGGGTTTTCCTCGAATATACTGCTTACAGCTATGAAGTCCATAATACGGAACCATAGCTTCATCAACTGATGATTTCTTCAAGCGAGGAATTCTCCATGAATTTTTTATTCAACAGTGTGAAAAGCGGCCTTAGTTTAGCACCCTGGTCCAACTGCTGATTATCACAGACGTGAAGATTAGAAAACAAATACTCAAACCGGTCCCTTGTAATTGCTTCTGTAATCATGACGTTATGGCAATCTTTTTCACGTTCCCAGAACATCCTCCGCTCGGTACTTGCATATATCCACTAAGTATCAAAACGCCTATAAAAGCGTTTACTTCCTGCTTTTCTATATTCGCTTTTCTATTTTTTTGTTGTGCGTACTTATTACTCTGATTCAAAATCAATTCTATTACTTCTTCGTCAAAAAATTTTGAGAAAAGCTCTAAGGGGTTTTCTGTGATCGCCGAATTCGTAGGACTATCAAAGTCGGTGGGCGGTAATTTCAAATCTTCTTTTATCCAACTCTAGTGCATCTGTCTCTTTTTAGTTTTTACTTTTTGTTTGTTTCTTGTTGCCGTGTTTTGTGATTGTAACTCTGATAGAGGTATCCCTTTCGACCCCGTTTTTTTTTGTGAATGAGTTACTTAATTTATTTTATGATTTTTTGTTTTTGTCTCATACTGACAAACTTTTTAATTTTTGACTTTTGATGTGTACACTACAGTGCACACTGGGATTTAATGGAGTAGGCGTATGTACACTATAGTGTACACTGATATTAAAAGTCGTAAATTTTTCGGTGTAATAAAGAACTAAATATGTGTATTTCACCATTTATTAAAAAAAAACAGCAAAAGAACAAGTAAAACGGAAATGAACAAAGTAATTTATTTTTTCGTATGAAAAGTGGCAAAACAATTTTGCTTTTTGCCAATACATAGGTGGATTTGACATTTTTCACATTTGACGTGTGTCCTGCTCTTACACTACTACTCTCATTTTGCACCTAGACGCAAAGCTTTTGTCATCAAACACTGGAAGGTGGTGTAGACCATCTAAGCGTATGTCGGGGATAGGTAAAGATTCCGGGTTTTGTCGGCTCGTAGATGATGATGAAAGTGGTGAATCTTTTAGAGGTCTTCCGCGTGCTTTCAAAGTTGGGGGTTTATTAGCTCCAATAAGCCCTTCTGCGATATATGCACGAAAATGTAAAAGATCCATAATATCTTTCTTACGTAGACCAAGCCTTTCAGCTTTGGCCCTATACTCTAACCAAGAATTTACGCATGCTAAATCAATAGAATGTGTAAACATCCGAAGTGTCCATTTACGTGATCGTATTTTAGTGCGATAAATACTGATTAAAAAATCCATTTTATCCACTCCACCCATGTTTATATTATAATTTTTTATGACTTCTGGGCGAGGAACTTCCACGTACTCTTTTCTCCGCTTATCCCACCTCTTGCAGGTTTCGGTATTACCCACAGTCATAAAGTTCGATGCCATTATTACACTCTTATTATCAAACCATTTGGTAAGCATTACCTCACCATCGTTACTCAAAACTTCTTCTGAAGTACCTCGTCCTTTTTGTTTCATTTCAGCGTCAGTAGAAAAAGGGGGCTTGTGAAAGCGGTCAATTCTTGCAGTTCCAGCAGCATGTATATATCTGTGCTTCAAATACTGCAGCAACTGATAGTTTGAAAAAAAATTATCAAAATATAGCTGCACGTTTACTTCTTGTATTCGTTCAGACAGCTTGAGCACTGCGGAGGCTCCCACACCAAAGATTTCAACTTGATCAGAATTGAACTCTGTTGTAGTCCCCTGATAGATTATGAAGTCATACATAACACCACTTGCTCCACATAATGCGTAAATTTTTACCCCCCAAGGACTGGGCTTATTTTTCACGTATTGCTTTAAATTTAACCTTCCTTTGAAAAGAACCATCTGTTCATCAATACTCAACTTGGTTTCCAGTGGCAATTGTAACATTCGTTTCCGAATTGTATCGTAGAGTGGTCGTATTTTCCAAAATCTATCTTTGCATTCAGGTGGTTTTTCTTCTACGTTCACAAAATGTAAGAATGACCTCAATTTGTGAAATCTATCACGAGGCATTGCATCGGCGATAGTTGGGATACGTAGTTTATTTTCCCAGTAACACTTAAGTCTTGGATAGGGCAAGTTCTCCATCAAAATATGCATGCCAACAAATACTTCTAATTCATTTTGAGTTGTTGCTGCAAATCGTGCGTGTTGCTGAACTGCAAAGAGGTTCGTATTGACTGTCATAAGTTCAAACAAATCTTTTGTAAAATACTGTTTAAAGAAATACAGAGGACTTTCTAGGTCAATATCTGCTGGAATAGGAGGTGTGTACCAATTTATTTCTGGTGTTATATACGTCACATTCTTACGCCAGCAAATTTTTGTGGGTGGAGTTAGTTCATTATTTTCATAATAAATATTTTTTTGCATTTTGTTACTAATTTTTCTTTTCTTTGCAACGGGTACTATCTCGTTGTCTTCCAAAGTTTCAGAGTGTTCAGCCAAATCAGTTGGTACGTGTGCATTCACCTCTAGCTCTTCGTTATCACTGATATCACCGCCTGCGTCTAAAAACATAAAATAATATTTAGAGGTCGCAGTTTTAAAAAAATAAACAAACTGATCGACTCACTACTACATCAGACGTTATCTACATACTATTCACTTCAACACATAATTTTACCGATGATCCATAACACGGTTTCAGTAAAGAACTTAAGGTAGTAGCGATACCAACACGACAATTTTCAAATTCTCCGGTTGCCGCCAGTAAAAAATTTCTTACATTTTAGTATGAAAGTTCTATACCACCACGTTCGGTAGTTCGATTCTATAGGGTACTTAGAAGTGCACGTTAGGAATTAATGGTTAAAATTGTATCCCAGTTTCTATTTACAAGCTTATAAATTGGCGTACACTGTAGTGTACGCCAGGATCGAAAGGGGTATATTGTCATCTGATGAAAAATCACTGTCGTAGTTACTTTCAATTACGATTTCCACCGGCGCTTGTAACTGTGATGCCGGTAGGTTATTCACTGTAAGATCATTTTCTGCTCCAGAATCTTCATCTGTCAGGTCGGCTGCAGCGTTTACAGGAGGAAATATAGTTATTTCATCAACCTGGCTGACAATGTTGCCATTGTCCTCAAGCATAGCAAGGGCTTCATGAAGCGAAAACCCCCTGCAATAATCCATTGCCAACTTATCTTGACTTTCGGATGCACTTAAAACAAAATCTAAAGAAAACACCTAAACTGCAAGTTATCACTCTCACTGCTACATCTAAAATGCACGACTTCATGTGACGTGCGCATTTCCAGGCGCTCATGACCTTGCAAGTTTCAACAGGAATTGACCGTCCTAAATGTAGTACATTAAGCATATCTGGGTTAATTACTTATTTGTTTAAGCAATAAAAACTATGGCGGACCTACTTACTTTGTCTCACATAAAATACAACATAACAATAATTAATAATGTCAAATTATATTATAATTAGACTAACATAATAGAACTAACACTAGAACTAGAAACATTTGGGTTTATCTGTACGTCTCTTAAGACGGCTTAACCCAAACGATTTTAGTTCTTGGTCTAGCGCTGCATAACAATTAAAACTAGAACTAACACTAGATCTAGAACTAGAAAGTTTTCGAATGTTTCTAATTGTCGGTCTAGTGTTAGTTCTAGTCTTGAGATACGTGCAGCTAAACCTGAATGTTTCTAGTTCTCGGTCTAGTGTTAGTTCTAACTTTACACTTGCACTATCACTAGAACTAACACAAGACCTTGTGACCTAGTGATAGTGCTAATGTAAAACTAGAACTAGAATCATTCGGGTTTAGCCGTCTTGAGTGACGTGCGGCTAAACCTGAATGATTGTAGTTCTAGGTTTACACTAGCACTAGAACTAACACAAGACCTAGAACTAGAATCGTTCGGGTTTAGCCGTCTTGAGAGACATGCGGCTAAACCCGAATGATTGTAGTTCTAGGTCTAGTGTTAGTTCTAGGTTTACACTAACACTAGAACTAACACAAGACCTAGAACTAGAATCGTTCGGGTTTAGCCGTCTTGAGAGACGTGCGGCTAAACCCGAATGATTGTAGTTCTAGGTCTAGTGTTAGTTCTGGGTTTACACTAGCACTAGAACTAACACAAGACCTAGAACTAAAATCGTTCGGGTTTAGCCGTCTTGAGAGACGTGCGGCTAAACCCGAATGATTGTAGTTCTAGGTCTAGTGTTAGTTCTAGGTTTACACTAGCACTAGAACTAACACAAGACCTAGAACTAGAATCGTTCGGGTTTAGCCGTCTTGAGAGACGTGCGGCTAAACCCGAATGATTGTAGTTCTAGGTCTAGTGTTAGTTCTAGGTTTACACTAGCACTAGAACTAACACAAGGCCTAGAACTAGAATCGTTCGGGTTTAGCCGTCTTGAGAGACGTGCGGCTAAACCCGAATGATTGTAGTTCTAGGTCTAGTGTTAGTTCTAGGTTTACACTAGCACTAGAACTAACACAAGACCTAGCATTAGAATCATTCATTAGAATGTTTCTAGTTCTCGGTCTAGTGTTAGTAGTATTACTAGCAGTATCACTAGAACTAACACAAGACCTAGAACTAGAATCATTCGGGTTTAGCCATACTGAATTTTCCTAGTGTAATTTTTGCTTAACACTGACCAATAGCGACCCTTCTTTTTGACGCTTCAATTTCAAAACATTCCTCCGAATTAAAAATAGAGTATAAGATAATTATGAATGCCATTTTAGATATCAAAAAGCTTGGCGAGATTACGTAAAATTCCGCCATCTATTAGCAAACATGTCAAAACCAACGTTTGAAGATCGCCGGAAACTCGAAGTAAAAGAAAATAAGCTGCAAGAAATGCGTACTCAAAGTAAAATGAAACGTGACGTAACCGTTGCAGTTTCCTCAGAGGGTTTCTATCGGACAGGGATAATGTGTGATGTGATTCAACACGCAATGTTAATCCCCGTATTGGTGTGTCACCTTCGTTTTCATCACTCATTAAATTGTCTTGAAGAGACGATGTGTTATAAATTCAAAAATCGCTCACTTTTACAATTGGCTTTAACACATCCATCGTATCGAGAAAATTTTGGTACAAATCCCGATCATGCACGGAATAGTTTAACAAATTGTGGAATTAGACAACCAGAATATGGTGATCGTAGAATACATTATATGAATACGAGAAAAAGAGGGATTAATACTTTAATTAATATCATGTCAAGATTCGGAAAACAATACGAAACCGAATCAAATATCACACATAACGAACGATTAGAATTTTTGGGTGATGCTGTCGTTGAATTTTTATCCTCCATCCATTTATTTTACACATTCCCGGACTTAGAAGAGGGCGGATTAGCAACTTATCGAGCTGCGATTGTCCAAAATCAACATTTAGCGGTTTTAGCCAAAATACTTTGTCTCGATCAATTTATGTTGTACGCCCACGGTTCTGATTTATGTCACGATTTAGAATTAAGACACGCGATGGCAAATTGCTTTGAAGCTTTGATGGGGGCTTTGTTTTTGGACGGCGGGATCGAAATTGTCGATAAAGTTTTTTCAAATACTTTGTTTAAAGAGGACCCGGATTTATATGAAGTTTGGGTCAATTTACCACCGCATCCTTTACAAGAAAAGGAACCGATGGGTGATCGACAATGGATCACCAAATTTGAATTATTACAAAAATTGACGAAATTTGAAGAATCAATTGGTGTTGACTTTACGCATATTACTTTATTAGCGAGAGCGTTTACTGATCGGAGTGTAGGGTACACAAATTTAACTTTGGGATCGAATCAACGATTGGAGTTTTTAGGTGATACCGTTTTACAGTTAATTGCATCGGAATATCTTTATAAATATTTTCCCGAGCATCATGAAGGACATCTTTCGGTATTTATGTCATAAAAATTAATAAAAAGAAAGAAAATAATCGATATTAATGATTTGTTTTAGTTATTGAGAAGTTCATTAGTTAATAATCGAACCCAAGCCGTTGTTTGTGACGATTTAGGAATGGCTAGTTATGCTGTTTATAATAATCCGAAAGCTGAATTAAAAACTAAGGATCGCGCCGATTTATTGGAAGCTTTTATTGGAGCTTTATATGTTGATAAGGTAAATAATTTAATGTTCGTATTATTATTATTCGCGTAGACGTTAAAGCGACGGACGCGTAAGCTTTACAACGTTAACGTAAGCTTTTGTACTTTCATGAATGACCTGAACCTTGTGGCTTTCTGTGTATTGTTGATTTACACTTAAGGTTACGTTTACTAATGCCTGCGCGGGGTTACTCGTCGCAGATTCGCGATTATTGCGTTCTCGAACGACTATTAAATGGCCTTGTGATACTTGCGTAAAATGCGATAATCCTCTGCAAGCCCTTAAGACTGTTATAAACGATCTCGTAGCTCAATTGAAAAATTTATCCGAATCGGTGTCTGAATTGCGAGATAAGTAAAGTGCCAAAGTATTATCTCAAAATACGATCGATGAAGTGATCAACGAGATAACTGAACGTGAACGGAGTGCGCGCAATGTCATAATTTCAAACAGGCCCGGTTCTAGGGATGAAGTCATTATCGTGCCATTTAATTTCAGCCGCCCCCGACAAAGCCACCTTTTTAAAGATCTTGTATTTATTATTAATTGTAGCGCATTTTTAATTTTTTCTTAACAATAAGGAATTGATAAAGGAATGAATAAAAATTGATTTGATGTTTAACACACGTTTACTTTATCGCTTAAAACTCAAATAGTTAAAAAAATTTTCAAAAACTAAAAAACTTATTGCACTAAAATTGCACTTTTCGTGCTTTTTTATTTGCAAGTTCGTCAATAACGGTATCTAAATTAATTTCTTCTGACAATTCTTTTTCTATTGCTACTAAACTTAAGTTACTAAGTTTCTCTTGGCACATAGATGATCTTAAATATGATTTAATTAATTTTAACTTAGAAAAACTCCTTTCACCTGTTGCAACTGTGACTGGTAGTGTTAAATATATTCTCAAGGCAACAGAAAAATTGGAAAAGGATGAAATTAAACCACTGGTTTGAATGAATTGTAAATTCTTTAAAGGGTCGGTAACATCCTCATTAAGTATTTTGTACATTATCAATTCGTTGTACAAATCTTCACCGTCAACATCCCTAGAGATATCATCGTTATTTCGAACTGGCAAAGCTATATCAAAGTCTGCACAAGATTTTCTTAGATCATCTTCAGACATATTTCTGAATTCAATTAAAAATTTGAACAATGCGTTGCAGTCATTTAACGAAGTAAATCTTTCTTGAATAGAATTTAGAGCTGTGTCCAAAAGTGTAAAATAAAATTCCACTTTAAACAATAATTTTGGATCTTGAATCCGTTCATCATGGCATTCATAATCGAAAATACGAACTTTTTTTTTCTGCCTCTCCAAAGGAAATTCTATCTCTATATCTAGATCGGTTGCTAATGTTGTAGCATCGTTAATATACTTATTGAAAGCTGCATCACACCTAGATGAATTTAAGAAGTCAATAATTTTGTTGAGTGATTTCAGAAATTCATTAATTGTTGTTGTGGACGATTGTAGTAGCTTACTGGCAATATTAATATTTGAAAGAATATCATCCCATATTAAAATTGAGCAAATAAATTTAAAAGTAGATATATTGTTTAATAAAGCATTTGCTGCAACTTTCAACATAGCCCTTAGGTTACATTCTTAAGTCTACATTGCAGACCACTCTTTTTCCCCTTCATGTTGGAACCGTTATCATATCCTTGGCCACGTATGTTTTGTACATCTAAATCATAAGTACTTAATAATTCATTTGTAAAGAAATTAAACAATCCTTCTCCAGTTGCATCCAATACTGGATAGAACCCAAGAAATAGTTCTTTAATTTCAATAGGAGATGTACTCATATCCACTATTCTGGCTACAAAAGAAATTTGTTCAACATGCGTTACATCTGGCGTACAATCTAAAATAACAGAAAAATATTTCGATTTTTTATTAACTCTTGAATTTTTGTTTTTATCGAATTAGCCAGTTCTGTAATAATTTCATTTTGGAAAGAGTGTCCTAGGTAATGAGGCATGTAACTGTACTTCTTACTTTTTTGAATATTGAATTGATATGATTTGAAATAATTGGATCAAATTTCGCCAGCATTTCTATACCTTTTAGAAAATTTCCGTTATTTCGTTCATATAATACATCAGAATCACCTCTAAAAGCTAAACATTGTCCTGCTAAATACTGTACAATTGCAACAATTCTGGTGATAATATCACGCCATCTTCTTTTCTCCGACTCAAAATATCGTTGTTGTTCACAGTCTATAGTACAATTCTTAGTAAGTCTTTTTTTCAATTCATTCCACTTTTGATAATTGAACATATGATCAATACTTGATTCATGTCGGGATAATTGTGTAGCCAAATGTCGCCAATCAGAAAATCCGTCTTTTCCTGTTAATTTCATTGATTTAATGGAAAATAATTTGCAACAATAACAAAATGTGCTGTTTGCCTTGAGTGAGTACACCAACCAGTTTCTTTTTTGGTAATATTCATAAGTATTGTGACGGTGAAAACGATCTTCCATCGCTGTCTGTGTTTGTAGGAAATTTTATATTTTGTTGAAGCGATGGAGGTCCTTTTTCAACGAGAATTTCCAATAATCGGTTATTGATTATTGCTGGCCAAGTAGAGGGGTCGTGTAGATTTATAGATGATGAGGTCGAAGATACATTATCAATTTCTATTTCAGTATTTTTTTTTTTCATACGCGGAACTTGCAGGACTAGTAGTAATACTGGTAATGTCATCAGTTGGGATAGTAATGTTACTAATATTATCAGATGTTGCTTCGTCGATAGGAAAATTCCTCGCTGAAGTCGAAACTGGATTATTATCTTCATCTAACTTAACAAACTTAAGCATAGAACTTCGTAATTTTTCTTCTTGCTTATCTTTTTCCGCTTTACGCTTTCTATAAAAAGCACCAGATTCACGCTTTGTCTTCCTTTCTGACATCTTCGATCTTTATGCTTATGTTAAGAAATAATATCCACCTTAGTTAACTTAGTGTCTAAGTAAATAGGAATTTTATTTACCTTCGTCGAATCGGCAGGTTTTTCACAATAAACTAAGTTAATAAACCAAATATTAATACATTGAACATTTGGGAAACAATGGTGGGTTTGGGATGCCAACTTAATCACAGCCGTAACCGATTTAGAGGTTAGCGCTGACCGGTTAGGAAACATTTTTAACGATTTTAAATTTTACTAAGGCCCACTTTTACCACCTCTTGATAAATTTAACCGATAGGTAATTACCATGGTTACAGCGGTTTTAAGCGCTCTTATTGGCTAAGAGCGCCAATTTATCTATCGGATAAATTTATCAAGAGGTGGTAAAAGTGGGCCTTAAAAGAGGTAATTGTTGCCAACAAAAAAATCAGAACCAATTTTTTTTATTTATGGTTGGTAGCACGGTGTAGTTTTACTTTCGGCGCAAACTGAATATTTCAATATGGTTTTTTTTTAATATTTCGTCTGTGCATATGACGGCCGGCCGCCCTGTATGTTCGGCCGCCTTCGTGCATGCACGCTTCGCACGCTCGGTAGAACCGGGCCTGATTTCAAATGTAGCTGAGACCGACGACAACTCTACTAAAGACACAGTTCAGGCTATACTCAGAGACTTTATTCAAGTGTCTCCTCATACTGTAAAAGTCTTTAGATTGGGAAAACCACCTTCTGTAACAATTACTTGTCCAAGACTCATTAAATGTTCGACAGTATATCTGATAGCAATATGGTGGTAAAACGAGCTAAAGAGTTACGTAACTCAGTCAATTTAAAAAAAATTTACATCAATAGTGATCGAACACCAAGACAACAGGAATATGAGCGCAATATACGTGCTGACCTCAAACGTCGTTCTGAAAGTGGTGAAAATGATTTAAGAATACTGGGTGTAACAGTAACTATACACATGATAAGAGACACTTTTTGACATACAAGTAATTTTTTTTTCAATTCCGGTTTCGCCGGAAGTGACACTAACTTTAGATTTTTAAATGGAACACCCTGTATATTATTAAATTTTTGAAATTTGAATAATTTTCTGAATCCAATAAGTACCACATAAGTGACATTTCAAACGTCAATATTTTTTAGAATTTAATGTTTTTTCCATTGAAGTGTGCCACGAGAGTTACGTTTTATTCTAATTAATCCGTCTAATGCTAGAAAAATCTAAATTCCGCCAAAAATACCAAATTACGTGATTTATGTGCAAATAAAATTCATCAAAATGACGGAATTTAGATTTTTCTAGCATTAGACGGGTTAATTAGAATAAAACGGAACTCTCATGGACACTTAAATTGAAAATTAAATCTAAATTCTAAAAAATATTGACGTTTGAAATGTCACTTATGTGGTACCATTGGATTCAGAAAATTATTCAGATTTCAAAAATGTAATAATATACAGGATGTTCCATTTAAAAATCTAAAGTTAGTGTCACTTCCGACGAAACCGGAATTGAAAAAAAAATTAATTCTATGTCAAAAAGTGTCTCTTATCATGCGTATAGGATGCCCCAAATTTGAATCAATTATCTTCAAAACTAAAGGACATACGGGGGGTGTACCATGATCCTGTTACACCCGGTATAGTTCATTAATTGTTAAGAATAATTAGTTACTTCGTAAAGGAGAGAGTACAACATATACTACCAAAATACACACGGATTGAATACAAAAATCAATGAATTTTTTTACTTCGATCGATGCATCAGACTTTGATGTATGACGTTTTTAGATGTAATCGACCTCTCCGTAGCGGGTACTGGCCATTAATTCCGGAGTTGCTACTTCGAATATCATGATTGCCTCCTGTCCTATTGAATCAATTGACTTAATAGCTGTACGAATTGACTTTAAAAAGATGAAATCAGCTTTTAACATTGTTGTCTGTTATTTCCCACCTGCCACACCTGGAGAAATATATAGCCACACCTTCGATTACGTTGAATTAATGTTCGATAAGTCTTTGGATACCATAGTCATGGGTGATTTTAATATTCCGTCACTTGACGCTGCGAATGATGAGCGAGCCACTACTCTTTCCAATTTTCTTAGTTATAATGACTTTCTGCAATTAAATAATGTAATGAATAGAACTCTGGATTTGGTACTTGCTTCCTGAAACTTGAGTCTTCAAATTACACACTCAGAGTTTACATAGCTGAAGATGTATACCGCGACACCCGGTACTGCTTCAAGAAGTACGAGGCACTGCTGAACATCAACTGGCCTCATTTATTTACGTTATCATCGATTCAACAATCCTGTAATGTTTTTTATGAACCATTATACAACGTCTTGGACACTCATGTACCTAAACCTGAGGGCAAGCATGCAAGGTCGAAATTTCCTGTATATGTAATGCTTAGATTAAAAAAACACCACCATAAATTGTATAGAAAAACTCATTGCAGATATCATCGCACAAGTTTCAGACTATGTTGACCGACCATTTTGGGACTATGTACTGTCCTGCATCAATTGAACTTACTGCTAACGATCACGCTGGTTATGATACTAATTTTGTCACCTTTGGTATCTCCGAAATCAGTTGCGACGAAATGGTTGAATGAGATAAGTGCTATGTAGCGAATTATCGGCCAATAGCCATCATAAATAACTGCAAAGCTATTTGAATAAATTGTAGCATCCAAAATTGAATTCTACACTAAGGCACGAATCTGAGAATGTCAGCATGGCTTCCACAGAGGTAAATCTTACCATATCTTACCATTAATTTACTAAATTTTGCTCAATATGTATCTGCCGCACTGGATCGTCGTGGACAAGTTGATGTAGTTTACACTGATTTCTCACGAGCATTTGACTGTTTGGATCTTTCGTTGTTCACGATGAAACTGGAGAAATTTGGTTGCGATTGCTCTCTTATACTCTTTACTTTACGCCTGTATTAAGTAAACCTGAATACTGGTGTAACGTTTGGTCTTCGACTTTTTTGACACACGACTTAAGTGCTCGCGTTTTTAATGTGTTTACCCTAAATCATGCTAATACTAAAATTCTTCTTTAAAAGGTTCTAATTCCCCCATTAACAAGTTGATGCGAGTGGCGAATACGACCAAGTCTGTATTATTTTTCAAAATATAATTTTCTGTTTCTATCACATTAATACTTTTAGTACTGTTCTTCCTTATAGCTTATGTGTCTCTAGTACTTTAATATTGCTTTAAGTTTTCTGCGTGCATTTCTTTCAAAACTTTAGGTTAACTAATATTATACCACTTTGGGAACAATGTATTTCCATTGGGATAATAAATATTATTATTAATGTTTAATTAAATTACACTGTTGGAAATAATTCACGAGCACACCCTGTATTATCTGAACGCGTGTATCTAGCGCAATAAAATTTGGTTTCTAAGTAGTACTAAAGTAGTATAACTTACTCTCACATGGAGAACGGCACAACTCTGCTGGGAGGAGAAACATCAATAGCGAGAGTATCCCCCGTGAGCTTCGCGTACCATCGCTACACGACGTGGCATGGAGTCTATAAGTCGCTATATTGTAGCGAGAGGGATGGCCAACCATGCCACCTCAACTCGCCTCCATAGCTCCTCAACGTTAGCCGAGGAAGCCGGATAACGTAGAAGTCTCCGACCAGTCATGTCCCAAACATGTTCGATCGGATTCAGATGCGGAAACCGAGCTAGCCATGGAAGCATTCGTATACGGTGCTCTTCCACAAACGTCTGTACAACACGTCCGTTGTCGTGCATGTATAGCAGACATGGGAGCCGCCGAACGTAGGGAAGCACAACGGACCGTAGTACCTCATCTACGTATCGTTGACCCGTCATGGTCTGCTATACACGCAGCAGACGTGTACGTCCAGCATATGTAATCGCACCCCATACCATAATGCTCGGTTGTCGGTGGATAAGGCGCTCTTGCACACACTGCTCGAGTAGACGATCACCACGGCTCCGACGAACTAAAATTCGCGCATCACCGGTGCTCAATTCGAATCTTGATTCGTCGGAAAACAAAATGTCCCTCTACTCGGCAACCTACTAATGCCTAGCGTCGACCCCCTCGTGACGTATGCTACGGTGCTCGAGTGTTACTGGAATCCGCTGTATCGCACGACGCGCGCGCAGTCCACTATCTACCAAACGCCGCCGTACAGTTCGCGTAGTGAGTGCGCCTTCCCCCGCCGGTGGCCAAACCAAGGTTTATATATTAAAGGTTGTAGTGAAATATGAAGAAAGAATAGAAGGGAGGCCAAGCTGCGGGATCCTGGGGGAGTGTTGGAGGGAAATTAGAGAGGGAAAGGTCAGATATGGGAAAGGACACAGAGACAACTATTATAGACGAGCGGGCTACTCGGTAACGGAGATAAATAGTAGACGAAGGGTGGGTAGGGAGGTGTGGAGGGAGTTGAGAGACAGGGACCGAGATGTGCAGAGACAGGAAAGAAGGACACAAATAAAAGAGGGAAGGTATAACGAAAGATACAGGGACATAATTACGGAGGGGCTGCCTAGATACTTGTTATTGGAAAGAGATGAGGAAGGGAAAAAGTTGGCGGCTAGGTTCCGTTGTGGAAACGAGGAGAGAGCCAACAAATACTGGATGGCCGATGAGGAGGGGTGGTGTAGGCTGTGCAGGGAGGAATGGGAAACGTTAGAACACATGCTGAATGGGTGCAGTGAGTTGAGGGAGGAGGAGATGGACCGAAGGCAGATCTTAGGAGAGGGGGGAGAGGGGAAACGATGGATGAGAATGGTGATGGGGGTGAGGAGACAAAGGGATGGGTGAGGGGATGATTGGGCCGAGGAGTAGAGGGCGTGGAAATGGAGGAAGAGGGTAGAGAGTGAAAGTAATATTTGAATAATATAAAGAAGTGTAAACAATTACTGTATACAATAAACTCTTAATAATATATTAAAGGTTGTCTAAGTTCCTATGCTGCAATACTTTGATTTTAGTTTGTAGGCGAGTGGCAAGAGCAGGAGTGTTTCGTGACGTAAGCGATCACGAATTGCGCACTCAACCTCATGACCATAAGTTGCTCCATGCATTTGTTTAATTTAAATTGCTTGGCGGTATTATCTTCCACATGTGACGTAATGCGCAGTATGGTTGCGTACGAACCTAGACAACCTTTTATATATAAACCTTGTGGCCAAACAGCTCCAAGTTGCCTTGAGGAGGACACACACGACGTTAAAGCGCTGAGCACAAGAGTCCCGGCCGCGGCTAAACGTACCTATGTCCTACCTCAGACCATTCTCACCATGCCCGTTGCACTGCCGATAACGACCGCTCGAGACGACGCGCAATTTCACAGAACGATAAACCCTCAATGTGCATACCCACAAACATTCTTCGCTCAAACTCGCTTAAGTAACGCGATCGCCCATCCATTGCGCACAGAGTACGATAACAATGTGGTCCCTCACACCCCACTAAAAACGACCGGTATTTTCCATCCACTTCGGTCTCCATAGCGACGGAATGTTCCACTTGGAAGGGCGGCTTAGTCAACAATGCCGCGAGTGAACAACTCGAAACTCCCTGAATAAACGCGTCTACAGTAAACCTTTGTGCTTCGCAAATATTATGGATTTATCTTCACGCGTTCAGATTATATAGGTGTGCTCGTGAATTATTTCCAACAGTGTATATAGGTTAACTTTTTTTCATTTTAGGGTTTAGAATATTGCGAAGTTTTTTGCCAAGTAACACTTTTCCCTCGCCTCCAAGATTTCATTATGAATCAAGATTGGAATGACCCAAAATCGAAACTTCAACAATGTTGCTTAACGTTACGAACAATGGATGGTGGGGAACCTGACATCCCAGTCTACAAGTACAAACATTTTATTAATCATGCTCTATTTATAAAAATTTCATTTTAGAGTTATTGAATGTAAAGGTCCAACTAATACTAGAGTTTACACTGTCGCGGTTTATTTCCGTGGAAGTCGTTTAGCGAGTGCTGTCGGTCACAGTATTCAACAAGCAGAAATGAACGCCGCTAAAAATGCATTAGAAATATCACACGGTATAAAAATTTAGTTATTGTAATTTAAGGCTTATTAAAATTTAAGGTTTATTAAAATTAATGACTTATAAAAATTGATTTATTGAAAATTTAAGATTTATTTCCACAATTGGATCATCAAAAGCGTGTTATCGCAAAAAGTATGAAGAAGCAAAAGCCGCAACGGAAAAGGGGGCGAAGTCGGTCAAAATCGAAAAGTCCTCAGAGGGTTTTTCAACCCAACAGGCAAAAATCGCCGACTAGTTATTCGAAATATCGGTTTAGAGATTCGTCTCCAGAGAAATCGGTAGGTTCTCCTTCCGATACAGTAGAGAGTAAGTAAAAGAATATTTAAGAATTTGAAATATGTGTAAAATGTAAAAGGAAATTAATAAATTGAATTAAATCATTACGTTTTTTTAAAATTAAAATAATTTCTTTTAGCATATTAAAAAAAGTTATATTATAATTATTTTATTATCATTTTTTTTAACATTAATAATTTAATTCCTTATTTTGGTTGATTAATTATCAACTAATTATTATTAGTTAACTTTCAATATCCTCCAAATAGTACAATAAAGTATCATTTTCATAAGTAGGAAAAAAATATCTGAAAAAAAATCATAACATCAAAAATTCTTTTTTAATTATTTAAATTTTAATTCAATTACTTACTCAGGTTGATCAAAAACATTAATTTCGGGTATTTTAACATGTTCCTCTTGATTCATATGCAATTTATTTTCATGATCATGATTGAAATGTTGATTACAAAAAACGCAATTAAAATGAACCATTTGCCTTCGAATATAATTAACCAATTTGACTTTTTGATAAAAATCCAATTTTCCTGTTATCTCATTAAAGTCAAAGCTATGATCATTTTTCATATGCAACCGTAATTCATCAATTTTTGGGTTTTTATACGCGCAAAATAAGCAGAAAATTTGATAATCTTTTTCATTCCAATCCGAGTATTCATTATCAGAATTCTCATCCCCTAAAAAACTTTTTTTTAAATTTCTTAATCTTTATTAAAGTTAATCATTTACTTTCTAAAGCGTAATTATCATCTTTTTCATCCCTTTTTGATTTATTTATCTCTAAATAATTAACTATATAAAATTTATCATAATTTTTATTCAACGGATTAACACATTTATGCATTTTCTTCCTCATATGTTCTTTTAAAATAATTCTATCGGGAAATCTCCCCTCACAATAAATACAAATAAATTCATTTAATTTTTTCTCAATTAAATCAAGCAACTCATCCACAAACACCAAATTTTGCGGATTTCCCAATGTTAAGTTATGTTTCATCGATAAATGTTTTAAATAATCACTTCGCAATCCTTCCAATTCTAATTTACAAAACATGCAATTCCTTTTAAAACTAACATCCGTTCTTTCACGTTCCTGAATACTTAAAACATAACTCAACCTTAATTTATGCCTCAATTCTTTATCCTCCTTTATTAACGTCGATAACAAATAATATTTTTCATCTGTATCTTCCATTTTTAAGGAGGGAACTAAACTTTCAAACGGTTTTAATACAAATCTTTCTTTCCAATACATTAAATAACTATAAAAAAAGTAAAAATTTTTGATCCAAATTAAAAATTATTTGGGATAAAACTCACTCATGTAAATTATCGATATTTTGAACATCCTCGATGACCAAATTATGAACCTCGAAACAATGTTTTAAAAAAATTTTGAACCCCAATTTTAAATTGAAACGATCCTCGCATAACAAACAAGGAGATTCTTTGTTAATTTCATCAGATTCGGGGGAATTATCGAAAGATAAAGGCCCCAAAAGTTTTGAGGTACACATTTCTGACATATTTGACGTTTTAAAATTAGGTTAGGTTTGAAATTTGTAGGATAATAAAGGAATCTGTACATTAATATTTATTAAACTAATTAAATTTAATATATATTTTTTATTGTAATAAATTTGTGATTATTCAAAGTATTTTTGTTAATGACGTTATTACCAGTAATAATAAACAACTAAATCCGGGAATGTTTTTGATTGATCCATCTAAAAAATAACTTAATTATTAAAAAGGTTTAAAAAGACTTTTTTGATATACTTCTACATCTTGCATTCACTGAATGATACCTTTGTTTATAGAGAATAATAAATAATTAGAAAAAATATGGCGCCATCTGTCGATTTTAATAGCAAAAATAATTCGTTAATGAAGTTCGATCTTAATTAATTTTTAAAAATTTTTTACATTACTTTTTTGAATAAATTTTCTTTTTATTCTTTTACATTTAAAATATGATTTTAAAGTCAATTTTTGAACATTAAGAAATAAATTAAAATAATAAAATTAAAATATTTTATAATAAGTAGCAACTTCACGTTGCTTGGAGTAGCGTTGCGATTTAATCGTAAGTATTTGGTTAAAAATTATTTTCTAAAATACTAAAGTAAGCGTGCTGAATAAGTAATCAATACATTAAAAAAAATCAATCAAAAAATTATTTAAATTAATTGGATAAATAATTAAGAAAATATGGCGCCATCTGTTGATTTTAATAGCAAAAAATGTATGGGGTAATGAAGTAAGATCTTAATAAATTTATAAATTATTTTACGTACATTATTTTTTTAAATAAATTTTCATTTTATGCTTTTACATTTAAAATAACATTTTAAAGCCAATTTTTGAAGATTAAGAAATAAATTAAAATATTTTATAATAAGTAACAACTTGACGTTGGTTGGTATCGTATCATTGCCATTTAATTGTAAGTATTTCGTTAAAAATTATTTTCTGAAATACTAAATTAAGCGTGCTAATAACTAATCAAGTCATAAAAAAAAATCAATCTATAAATTATTTAAATTAATTGGATAAATAATTAAAGAATATGGCGCCATCTGTTGATTTTAATAGCAAAAAGAATTCGTTAATGAAATTCGATCTTAATAAATTTATTAATTAATTTTTTAAATCCATTTTATTTTTTTACATTTAAAATAAGATTTAAAAGCTTTGTTTATAGAGAATATAGTTAGCTCACGAGATAGAAAGAATTGGCAACCCATAAAAGATTTAATTTTTGATGTAATCTGTTTTTATTTTTATATCTTAACGAACAGTGTTCCATCTAGGAGTTAAATCAGATAATAAACCATTGACAATTCCACATCAAAATATTTTACAGAAGCCTACAATGAACTTTAAATAAAGCAAAATTAATCGACTGAATATAAAATTAAATCAATAATAAATCGAAAATTGTAGGTAATTAAGACCATTCTTATCGAGTAAGTTCAGTTATGTATACATTGGTATTAATCTCGGTCGGCGGCTTTATCAATCAGTCGATATTTCGTGTTTTTAGGTTTTAACACTTTTAACGAATACATCCGGGGCAGGCGCGTATGGGTGTTGTACTGGTTGTTTATTGCACAGGGACGGCTAATTGAAGGGGCGATATTTTGAGCAAACATAAGAAAATTTCAAAGAACCGAAAATACAGATTCGCATTTTGTTGAAATTAAGCAGGATTGACGATATAAGTACATATACAAATAAAATTAAAATATTTTTAAATATAAAGATTGTTTATGTATATTGTTAGCAATTATGCGTTTTCTAAACATGGCGAGGTACGTTTTCTATCCCTTGATAAAAGTTCTAAATCGTCACCAGTATTAGATAGTTCGCCTTGTCAAAAGAAGTTTCCAAGTGAGTATCTAGAATTTCCGTCACCGAACTCCCATCATAGTCAGATACCCTGTGCTTTAAATAAATTAAAGGAAAAATACGATAAACTCAGACTGAAATGTAAAAATGCGAAGTCAACAATATAAAAACTAAAAAAAAGATTAACTACCACCGCACTATCAAACAATTTACAATCCTGTCTAAGTGTTATAAAATATCATTCCCCTCAACATAGAACATTTGCGGCAATGCAATTACTACATAAAACAAAAGGCCACTGGACATACAATGAAAAACAATTTTCACTTAGTTTATATTATAAAGCACCAAATGCGTATAAACATTTATTAAGACAAAAAATAGTCCTAAAAAACCTTATTTCATGTTTAAAAATACGCAAAAAGTGTTTGATGCCCCTCATCTTTTGAAAAGCATACGAAACAATTTCTTTTCAAGGTATCAGAAGATTATATCATATTGATCAAAAGTCAAAGTCAGGGGCGAGATGTTTACTCAAAATCTCAAACGCTCATTTATATCCTTCGCCGTTTCAGAAATTATCGGTAAAACTGGCCGCCCAAATATTTAGCAAAAGCGTTGCGTCGGCATTAAAAACGTCAATAGCAACAGGCGAGCTAAAAAGTTCAACAGCTACTGACACTGCAGATTTCATTATGTTTATGGACAAATGGTTTGACTGTCTCAACAGTTGTACTAGATACAGTAGAAATCCTTTCAAATGCGCACTTTCCGATGCTTCGGAGGATGTATTAAATGTTTTATATGAAGCTATAATAGTATATTAAAAAACAAGTTTCGTAAGACACGCTTGAAATGCACGAATTCAAGTTGAAAAACGAGTTTTTTAATGAATGAGTGCTTTAAGTCTTATGAAACGTGTTTTTTATGCTATTTTTTGTAATTCGCGTTTTTATACTTTTTTTTAACAAAAATAAAGTAAATTTTGGCAATGTAGGGAAACAGGTATGTAGCAGTTGGTAACACCGGAACACTTGAAAATAGAAACTTTGAATTGACAATTAGAAACTGTCAAAACACAAAATATATTCACCTGAAAAAAATGTTTCATGTACACCTCCCAAAATAAGAGAAATTGCTCAGAGTCCATGTCCTCATCATTGTGGACCTTGTATTTGATGCTAAGAACGTGTTTAAACATCCATAGACAAAAATTGTCACATTGACAACTAGAAAAATTAATGACCCAATGTCACCAACTTGAACTGCTTCCATAAAATGTTACTAAAATCTCATTACAGCATCGGATGCTGTAAAGAGTCTCATTACAGCACCCGTTTGAGTACTGTTATAGCTTCCATTACCGTAGCGAATTACAAAAACATATTTTCACAATTAAAAAAAAAAGGATAAGAAAAGTAATAAGTTTACCAGACCTCCCTGTTTCGACGGGGTTATTCAAACGGTTCAGGCTGTTTTACAACTTTATAATGAAGAAAAACGCACAGGGAAACAATTTATAATAACATCCCGATTAAATCAAGATATTATTGAAAATCTTTTTTCAATTATCCGACAATGCCAGAAATCCGTCCGCGCAATTGCTTCACCTTACGATCAGGCAGATTTCTATAAATAGTTTGTTAAAATAGAAACTGCAAGCTAATTGTGAAGAAGATCGAGCCGTGTTTTTATCTACAAATGAATATGTAGCAACAAGAGACTCGTCGGTATCTCCAATGGATATCTCAGAGTCTGATGAAGATAATTCGGAGGACGATTTGCAGGAAGCCTCAACATGTGAGGAATTTAGCATCCACAGTACATTGGAAGGATGTTCATTGGCATATTTTGCGGGTTATTGTGCAAAAGTTCACATTGACGAAATTCAGTGTGACTGGTGCCGAGAAATTTTGTTGAAAGAATGCGAACTTAGTAATTCTGATGAAATTCTTTTGTTTCATAAAATGTACAGAATCAACATTAACAATATGTTCTTAAATGTACCGTCAGAAATTTGTAAAAGTATTACATTCACATCGCTAACTCAATTTAGATTATATATTCACAATTATCTGTATAAAAGGTGCGTCAGGAAACGTTTAGTCAAAAGTTTGACCACCACTTTGTAAATTACGAAAATCACTTGGAGTCTTTTCTGGATATTTTAGTCAAAATACAGTTATTTTCAGAATGTAAGAAAGTTAATTTATTAAACAAACAAACCAATAATAAATCAGAGAAAATGAATATATTGTCTCATAATTAATTTTTTTATTGTATTATTAACTTTTTATTTATATTTTTTATTTTTATGTATAATAAATTTTTTCTCTCAGTTAGAGCTTTGTTTATAGAGAATGGTTACAGTCATCATATTGTATTATTTCAACAAATCAAATCCATCCAATCCATACCCTAATTTCCCTATTTACATTTTAACTTGTTAAGGCTCCTTAACTGTGTGATATTTATTTTATCATTTTATTCTGCTAGTTTAATAAATTTTAAATAACATTATTTTTAAAACTTTACTGGTCAAAAAATCAATAACTTAAAAAAAAAAAAGTATTTATTTATTTATTTCTTCATTGATAAAACACATATTTTTTCTCGTATTTATGTTTTCCATAATACACAAATCATTCTTCAAGCGTTTTTGGCTATTTTTAATTGTTATTGCTCTAAGAATATGTATAGGTAGAATTTTTTTCCCATCTTTTATTTTCGAGATTTTAGACGTAACTTTTTTTTTAAATTTTTTTAAATGGAAACCATAGTTGGCTATGACCTAAAATAATTTGTTATTTCCTCCTGATAACAAATATAGATAGTTTGTGGGGTATATTTCTTATAGTTATTGAATAATTAACAAAAATTCATTTTCTTCCATCTAAATCTAATGTATGTATTTAAAAGTTAATGTTGCTATGGTGATAACCATACATACTATGATGGAATATAATGTATCAATTTTTTTTGTTCTTTCTAAAAGTATTGTATGTATTTAAAACTTAATGTTGTTATGGTGATAACCATACCATGAGGGAAAGCATTGTTTCCAATTATTGCCAAAGTTTGTAGCAAGGACAGTAGAAACCAGTAGAAACTAACAGGACTGCTACGTCCATTGTATTTTTGTAGTCGGCTACGGGTTGGTTGCCCGCACTCTACGTCACACTATTTGCCACGCCTGGTAACTGTCTATATTTTTAGAGGTTATGTGATAGACATTAATACGTCTAAAAACATAAAACTTCAAAACTAATATGAATACGTCTAGGATATAACCTCTAAAAACACACAGCAAACGCATAGACCATAACAACAGCTGGGCGTGGAAAATGGTGTGACGTAGTTTGCGGGTAGGCTGTCACAACAATGGATGTAGCAGTCCTGTTAGATTCTACTGTCCTTGAGTTTGTAGTAGTATTTAAAAATTCACTAACAACTCTG